>NC_091311.1:45234836-45332336 GCF_038502225.1 Cherax quadricarinatus
AGTGTCAGCGTGAGCTGGGAGACTTCAGTAGTGTCAGCGTGAGCTGGGAGACTTCAGTAGTGTCAGCGTGAGCTGGGAGACTTCAGTAGTGTCAGCGGGAGCTGGGAGACTTCAGTAGTGTCAGCGGGAGCTGGGAGACTTCAGTAGGCCAATGAGGATGTCGTCAAGTATACCATTAAAGGTTCATCAGCTACGGCAGCTTCAAAGGTGTCTGTAAAGGCAGCTATGAGGGGACCAAGGTAAGCCTGAGGGGACCAAGGTAAGCCTGAGGGGACCAAGGTAAGCCTGAGGGGACCAAGGTAAGCCTGAGGGGACCAAGGTAAGCCTGAGGGGACCAAGGTAAGCCTGAGGGGACCAAGGCAAGCCTGAGGGGACCAAGGCAAGCCTGAGGGGACCAAGGCAAGCCTGAGGGGACCAAGGTAAGCCTGAGGGGACCAAGATAAGCCTGAGGGGACCAAGGTAAGCCTGAGGGGACCAAGGTAAGCCTGAGGGGACCAAGGTAAGCCTGAGAGGACCAAGGTAAGCCTGAGGGGACCAAGGCAAGCCTGAGGGTACCAAGGCAAACCTGAGGGGACCAAGGTAAGCCTGAGGGGACCAAGACAAGCCTGAGGGGACCAAGACAAGCCTGAGGGGACCAAGGCAAGCCTGAGGGGACCAAGGTAAGCCTGAGGGGACCAAGGTAAGCCTGAGGGGACCAAGGTAAGCCTGAGGGGACCAAGGAAAGCCTGAGGGGACCAAGTTTAGCCTGAGGGGACCAAGTCTAGCCTGAGGGGACCAAGCCTAGCCTGAGGGGACCAAGGTAAGCCTGAGGGGACCAAGACAATCATCAGGGGACCAAGTCAAGCCTGAGGGGACCAAGGCAAGCCTGAGGGGACCAAGGTAAGCCTGAGGGGACCAAGGTAAGCCTGAGGGGACCAAGGTAAGCCTGAGGGGACCAAGGTAAGCCTGAGGGGACCAAGGTAAGCCTGAGGGGACCAAGGTAAGCCTGAGGGGACCAAGGCAAGCCTGAGGGTACCAAGGCAAACCTGAGGGGACCAAGGTAAGCCTGAGGGGACCAAGACAAGCCTGAGGGGACCAAGACAAGCCTGAGGGGACCAAGACAAGCCTGAGGGGACCAAGGTAAGCCTGAGGGGACCAAGGCAAGCCTGAGGGGACCAAGGCAAGCCTGAGGGGACCAAGGCAAGCCTGAGGGTACCAAGGCAAGCCTGAGGGTACCAAGGCAAGCCGGAGGGGACCAAGGCAAGCCTGAGGGGACCAAGGTAGGGGTGAGGGGACCAAGACAAACCTGAGGGGACCAAGACAAACCTGAGGGGACCAAGACAAGCCTGAGGGGACCAAGACAAGCCTGAGGGGACCAAGGTAAGCCTGAGGGGACCAAGGCAAGCCTGAGGGGACCAAGGTAATCCTGAGGGGACCAAGGGAAGCCTGAGGGGACCAAGACAAGCCTGAGGGGACCAAGACAAGCTTGAGGGGACCAAGACAAGCCTGAGGGGACCAAGGCAAGCCTGAGGGGACCAAGACAAGCCTGAGGTGACCAAGACAAGCCTGAGGGGACCAAGGCAAGCCTGAGGGGACCAAGGCAAGCCTGAGGGGACCAAGGCAAGCCTGAGGGGACCAAGACAAGCTTGAGGGGACCAAGACAAGCCTGAGGGGACCAAGGCAAGCCTGAGGGGACCAAGACGAGCCTCAGAGGACCAAGACGAGCCTGAGGGGACCAAGACAAGCCTGAGGGGACCAAGACAAGCCTGAGGGGACCAAGACAAGCCTGAGGGGACCAAGACAAGCCTGAGGGGACCAAGACAAGCCTGAGGGGACCAAGGTAAGCCTGAGGGGACCAAGGCAAGCCTGAGGGGACCAAGGCAAGCCTGAGGGGACCAAGACAAGCCTGAGGGGACCAAGGCAAGCCTGAGGGGACCAAGACAAGCCTGAGGGGACCAAGGCAAGCCTGAGGGGACCAAGGCAAGCCTGAGGGGAGACGGAGGATGCCTCTGTTACCCTTTTCCCTTCAATAATGTATTTTCTCTCCATGTTAAAGCTGCGAAGTGTAACTATTATAAAGCTGCGAAGTGTAACTATTATAAAGCTGCGAAGTGTAACTATTATAAAGCTGCGAAGTGTAACTATTATAAAGCTGCGAAGTGTAACTATTATAAAGCTGCGAAGTGTAACTATTATAAAGCTGCGAAGTGTAACTATTATAAAGCTGCGAAGTGTAACTATTATAAAGCTGCGAAGTGTAACTATTATAAAGTTGCGAAGTGTAACTATTATAAAGTTGCGAAGTGTAACTATTATAAAGTTGCGAAGTGTAACTATTATAAAGTTGCGAAGTGTAACTATTATAAAGTTGCGAAGTGTAACTATTATAAAGTTCCGAAGTGTAACTATTATAAAGTTGCGAAGTGTAACTATTATAAAGTTGCGAAGTGTAACTATTATAAAGCTGCGAAGTGTAACTATTATAAAGTTGCGAAGTGTAACTATTATAAAGTTGCGAAGTGTAACTATTATAAAGTTGCGAAGTGTAACTATTATAAAGTTGCGAAGTGTAACTATTATAAAGCTGCGAAGTGTAACTATTATAAAGTTGCGAAGTGTAACTATTATAAAGTTGCGAAGTGTAACTATTATAAAGCTGCGAAGTGTAACTATTATAAAGTTGCGAAGTGTAACTATTATAAAGTTGCGAAGTGTAACTATTATAAAGTTGCGAAGTGTAACTATTATAAAGTTGCGAAGTGTTGTCAGCATAGTTGCTGATCCCTGTATTCCCAGTATTATATAGCATAGCATATTAGTATCATCCATGTGCTTTAGATACGAGATCCCTTGTAGGCCTGTGGCTTTGAGTGACGTCACGGGATAGAGATGTGTAGGCTCATACCTCTGCCCCGGTCTCACTCGGCGGCAGACCATCCAGGCGTAGGCAGGCAAGGCACTGGGCTCCATCCCTCATCTCAGTCTGACAATATATAGTAACCATCCTACAAGTGAGTCTACCTTCAACCTACGATATCTCCATTAAAGAACCCTTTACGATAGTGTAACTATTATAAAGCTGCGAAGTGTAGCTATTATAAAGCTGCGAAGTGTAACTATTATAAAGCTGCGAAGTGTAACTATTATAAAGTTGCGAAGTGTAACTATTATAAAGCTGCGAAGTGTAACTATTATAAAGCTGCGAAGTGTAACTATTATAAAGCTGCGAAGTGTAATTATTATAAAGTTGCGAAGTGTAACTATTATAAAGCTGCGAAGTGTAACTATTATAAAGTTGCAAAGTGTAACTATTATAAAGCTGCGAAGTGTAACTATTATAAAGCTGCGAATTGTAACTATTATAAAGTTGCGAAGTGTAACTATTATAAAGCTGCGAAGTGTAACTATTATAAAGCTGCGAAGTGTAACTATTATAAAGTTGCGAAGTGTAACTATTATAAAGTTGCGAAGTGTAACTATTATAAAGCTGCGAAGTGTAACTATTATAAAGTTACGAAGTGTAACTATTATAAAGCTGCGAAGTGTAACTATTATAAAGTTGCGAAGTGTAACTATTATAAAGCTGCGAAGTGTAGCTACTATAAAGTTGCGAAGTGTAACTTAAAAAGCTGCGAAGTGTAACTTATAAAGCTGCGAAGTGTAACTATTATAAAGTTGCGAAGTGTACATATTATAAAGTTGCGAAGTGTACATATTATAAAGTTGCGAAGTGTAACTATTATAAAGTTGCGAAGTGTAACTATTATAAAGTTGCAAAGTGTAACTATTATAAAGCTGCGAAGTGTAACTATTATAAAGTTGCAAAGTGTAACTATTATAAAGCTGCGAAGTGTAACTATTATAAAGTTGCGAAGTGTAACTATTATAAAGTTGCGAAGTGTAACTATTATAAAGCTGCGAAGTGTAACTATTATAAAGCTGCGAAGTGTAACTATTATAAAGCTGCGAAGTGTAACTATTATAAAGCTGCGAAGTGCAACTATTATAAAGCTGCGAAGTGTAACTATTATAAAGCTGCGAAGTGTAACTATTACAAAGCTGCGAAGTGTAACTATTATAATGCTGCGAAGTGTAACTATTATAAAGCTGCGAAGTGTAACTATTATAAAGCTGCGAAGTGCAACTATTATAAAGTTGCGAAGTGTAACTATTATAAAGCTGCGAAGTGTAACTATTATAAAGCTGCGAAGTGTAACTATTATAAAGTTGCGAAGTGTAACTATTATAAAGCTGCGAAGTGTAACTATTATAAAGTTGCGAAGTGTAACTATTATAAAGTTGCGAAGTGTAACTATTATAAAGTTGCGAAGTGTAACTATTATAAAGCTGCGAAGTGTAACTATTATAAAGCTGCGAAGTGTAACTATTATAAAGTTGCGAAGTGTAACTATTATAAAGTTGCGAAGTGTAACTATTATAAAGCTGCGAAGTGTAACTATTATAAAGTTGCGAAGTGTAACTATTATAAAGTTGCGAAGTGTAACTATTATAAAGCTGCGAAGTGTAACTATTATAAAGTTGCGAAGTGTAACTATTATAAAGTTGCGAAGTGTAACTATTATAAAGTTGCGAAGTGTAACTATTATAAAGCTGCGAAGTGTAACTATTATAAAGTTGCGAAGTGTAACTATTATAAAGTTGCGAAGTGTAACTATTATAAAGTTGCGAAGTGTAACTATTATAAAGTTGCGAAGTGTAACTATTATAAAGCTGCGAAGTGTAACTATTATAAAGTTGCGAAGTGTAACTATTATAAAGTTGCGAAGTGTAACTATTATAAAGTTGCGAAGTGTAACTATTATAAAGCTGCGAAGTGTAACTATTATAAAGCTGCGAAGTGCAACTATTATAAAGCTGCGAAGTGCAACTATTATAAAGCTGCGAAGTGTAACTATTATAAAGCTGCGAAGTGTAACTATTATAAAGCTGCGAAGTGTAACTATTATAAAGCTGCGAAGTGTAACTATTATAAAGCTGCGAAGTGTAACTATTATAAAGTTGCGAAGTGTAACTATTATAAAGCTGCGAAGTGTAACTATTATAAAGCTGCGAAGTGCAACTATTATAAAGCTGCGAAGTGTAACTATTATAAAGCTGCGAAGTGCAACTATTATAAAGCTGCGAAGTGTAACTATTATAAAGCTGCGAAGTGTAACTATTATAAAGCTGCGAAGTGTAACTATTATAAAGTTGCGAAGTGTAACTATTATAAAGCTGCGAAGTGCAACTATTATAAAGCTGCGAAGTGTAACTATTATAAAGCTGCGAAGTGCAACTATTATAAAGCTGCGAAGTGCAACTATTATAAAGCTGCGAAGTGTAACTATTATAAAGTTGCGAAGTGTAACTATTATAAAGCTGCGAAGTGTAACTATTATAAAGCTGCGAAGTGTAACTATTATAAAGCTGCGAAGTGTAACTATTATAAAGCTGCGAAGTGCAACTATTATAAAGCTGCGAAGTGCAACTATTATAAAGCTGCGAAGTGTAACTATTATAAAGCTGCGAAGTGTAACTATTATAAAGTTGCGAAGTGTACCTATTATAAAGCTGCGAAGTGTAACTATTATAAAGCTGCGAAGTGTAACTATTATAAAGCTGCGAAGTGTAACTATTATAAAGTTGCGAAGTGTAACTATTATAAAGCTGCGAAGTGTAACTATTATAAAGCTGCGAAGTGTAACTATTATAAAGCTGCGAAGTGTAACTATTATAAAGCTGCGAAGTGTAACTATTATAAAGCTGCGAAGTGTAACTATTATAAAGCTGCGAAGTGTAACTATTATAAAGCTGCGAAGTGTAACTATTATAAAGCTGCGAAGTGTAACTATTATAAAGCTGCGAAGTGTAACTATTATAAAGCTGCGAAGTGTAACTATTATAAAGTTGCGAAGTGTACCTATTATAAAGCTGCGAAGTGTAACTATTATAAAGCTGCGAAGTGTAACTATTATAAAGCTGCGAAGTGTAACTATTATAAAGTTGCGAAGTGTAACTATTATAAAGTTGCGAAGTGTAACTATTATAAAGTTGCGAAGTGTAACTATTATAAAGTTGCGAAGTGTAACTATTATAAAGCTGCGAAGTGTAACTATTATAAAGTTGCGAAGTGTACCTATTATAAAGCTGCGAAGTGTAACTATTATAAAGCTGCGAAGTGTAACTATTATTAAGCTGCGAAGTGTAACTATTATAAAGTTGCGAAGTGTAACTATTATAAAGTTGCGAAGTGTAACTATTATAAAGTTGCGAAGTGTAACTATTATAAAGTTGCGAAGTGTAACTATTATAAAGCTGCGAAGTGTAACTATTATAAAGTTGCGAAGTGTAACTATTATAAAGCTGCGAAGTGTAACTATTATAAAGTTGCGAAGTGTAACTATTATAAAGTTGCGAAGTGTAACTATTATAAAGTTGCGAAGTGTAACTATTATAAAGTTGCGAAGTGTAACTATTATAAAGTTGCGAAGTGTAACTATTATAAAGTTGCGAAGTGTAACTATTATAAAGCTGCGAAGTGTAACTATTATAAAGTTGCGAAGTGTAACTCAAGCTCAGTGCTCTTTCAATCCATTTTACAATATTTCAATCTTTCTTTTTAACACTTTTGTACACAACTATCAAGGTAAAATACTGAATGACTTTGTAAACGTTTTAACTGTCAACTGGTGTCCGGCACTTGGGACAAGTTTCTGTGTCTGGCACTGGGCACTGTGTCTGGCACTGGGCACTGTGTCTGGCACTGTGTGTGGCACTGGGCAGTGTTTCCTCCTGTTCTGCATGAAAAACGTTGATACTCACTTGCAGCTCAAATAAGAATTTATGATTAACATTTTATGAGTTACACAGCACGATTTTATACTCATCACTGTTATGGTTCGTGAGATCAGAAAGTGGTGTGTGTGTGTGTGTGTGTGTGTGTGTGTTCTCTTTAGTGAGGCGTTTCTTCTCTAGTGAGGCATGTGTCCTCACTGGTGATGCGTGTGTGTCCTCTCTGGTGTCCACACCAGCCATGTCTTGTATGACCCCTGGAGGTTATTCTGGGGATCAACGCCCCCGCGGCCCGGTCCATGACCAGGCCTCCCGATGGATCAGGGCCTGATCAACTAGGCTGTTACTGCTGGCCGCACGCAGTCCAACGTACGAGCCACAGCCCGGCTGATCCGGCACTGACTTTAGGTATCTGTCCAGCTCTCTCTTGAAGGCAGCCAGCGGTTTATTGGCAATTCCCCTAATGCTTGATGGGAGGCTGTTGAACAGTTTTGGGCCCCGGACACTTATGGTGTTTTCCCTTAGTGTACCAATGGCGCCCCTACTTTTTATTGGGGGCATTTTGCATCGCCTGCCCAGTCTTTTACTTTCGTAGGGAGTGATTTCTGTGTGCAGATTTGGGACCATTCCTTCCAAGATTTTCCAAGTGTAGATTATGATATATCTCTCCCTCCTGCGTTCCAACGAGTACAAGTCAAGTGCTTCCAAGCGTTCCCAGTAGTTAAGGTGCTTGACAGAACTTATACGTGCAGTAAAGGATCTCTGTACACTCTCTAGATCTGCGATTTCACCTGCTTTGAATGGAGATGTTAATGTACAGCAGTATTCCAGCCTAGAGAGAACAAGTGATTTGAAAAGGATCATCATGGGCTTGGCATCTCTCGTTTTGAAAGTTCTCATTATCCATCCTATCATTTTCTTTGAACGTGCGATCGTGGCACTGTTGTGATCCTTGAAAGTGAGATCCTCAGACATTACTACTCCCAGGTCCCTTACATTATTTTTCCGCTCTATTGTATGGCCGGAGTCAGTAGTATATTCTGTTCTAGTTATTATCTCCTCCAGTTTTCCATAACGGAGTAGTTGGAATTTGTCCTCATTGAACATCATATTGTTTACCGTTGCCCACTGGAAAACTTTGTTTATATCTTCTTGGAGGTTAACCGCGTCCTCAGCAGATCCTAGTATCATCCGCAAAGGATGATACGGTGCTGTGGTGTATATCTCTGTCTATGTCTGATATGAGGATGAGGAATAAGATGGGGGCGAGTACTGTGCCTTGTGGAACAGAGCTCTTCACTATGGCAGCCTCCGATTTAACTCTGTTGACCACTACTCTTTGTGTTCGATTTGTTACGAAGTTGAAGATCCATCTCCCCACTTTCCCAGTTATTCCTTTAGCACGTATTTTATGGGCTATTACGCCATGATCGCATTTGTCAAATGCTATTGCAAAGTCTGTGTATATTACATCTGCATTCTGATTTTCTTCCAGTGCATCCAAGGCCATGTCATAGTGATCCAGTAGTTGTGAGAGGCAGGAGCGACCTGCCCTGAACCCATGTTGCCCTGGATTGTGCAGATTTTGGGAATCCAGGTGATTTGCAATCCTGCTTCTTAGCACTCTTTCAAAGATTTTTATGATGTGGGACGTCAGAGCTATTGGTCTATAGTTCTTAGCTAATGCTTTGCTGCCACCTTTATGGAGTAGGGCTATATCTGTTGTTTTAAGTGACTGTGGAATTTCACCCATGTCCAAGCTCCTCCTCCATAGTGTACTTAGGGCACGCGAGAGGGGTTTCTTGCAGTTCTTAATGAAAACAGAGTTCCACGAGTCTGGGCCCGGGGCTGAGCGCATAGGCATATTGTCAATGGCTTTTTCGAAATCTATCGGAGTTAGGGTAATGTCGGAAATCTGGCATACATTTATGGGGTTTTGAGGCTCATTCATGAAGAAATCATTTGGGTCGTCGATCCTCAGACCGATTAGTGGTTCACTAAACACAGAGTCGTACTGGGATTTCAATATTTCACTCATTTCCTTGTTGTCATCTGTGTAAGTCCCATCCTGTCTGAGTAAGGGCCCGATACTAGATGTGGTATTTGCCTTGTTTTTGGCATATGAAAAGAAATATTTTGAATTTCTTTCAATTTCACTAATAGCTTTAAGCTCCTCCTGCCTCTCCTGGTTCCTGTAAGAGTCATTTAGCTTAAGTTCGATAGTTTCCACTTCCCTGGTCAGCGCCTCCTTTCGTGTATCAGATATTCTAGCACTCCTGAGGAGCTCAGTGACTCTTCGTCGTCTTCTGTAGAGGGAGCATCTTTTTCTCTCCAGTTTACTCCTGCTCTTCTTCTTTCTTAGGGGAATATACCTAGAACATGCTTCGGCTACCAGGAAGTTGATCCTTTCAAGGCACTGGTTTGGATCCATGTCATTTAAGACATCTTCCCAACATGTTTCGTTTAGGACATGGTTTACCTGGTCCCAGTTGATGTTCTTGTTGTTGAAGTTGTATTTTGTGAAGACACCTTCACAGGTACATGCATTCTGCTGATCAGGACCCCTATGCATGTACGTCTGGACTTCGATTAGATTGTGATCGGAATTAGTTGTTTTTGATATTCTTATGTCTCTTATCAGGTCCTCATTATTTGTGAAGATAAGGTCAAGTGTGTTTTCTAGTCTTGTTGGCTCCACTATCTGCTGGCTTAAGGTGTGTTTTTCGCAGAGACTTAGTAGCTCATGTGTGTGTGACCTTTCATCTGCGCTACCTCCGGGGATTGTTTCAGCTATAACATTATTTGCTACATTCTTCCATTTTGTATGCCTTAGGTTGAAATCACCAAGCAGTAAGATGTTTGGGGATGGAGCTGGAAGGTTTTCAAACAGTAATCAATTTTCAGTAGCTGTTCCTTGAACTGTTGTGAGGTTGCATCTGGTGGCTTGTATACAACCACAATGACTAGGTTTTGGTTCTCGATCTTTATTGATAGAACTTCAACTACCTCATTTGTGGTGTTCAGCAACTCCGTGCAGATAAGGGACTCTTTGACATACAGGCCAACCCCCCCTTGTTGCCTGTTTTTTTCTGTCGCATCTAAAAAGGTTGTAACCACTTATCCATATTTCACTGTCAAAGTGATCTTTTGTGTGAGTCTCTGTGAAGGCTGCAAACATTGCATTAGACTCCTCTAGAAGTCCACTGATAAAAGGTATTTTGTTGTTGGTGGATGGCTTAAGGCCCTGTATATTAGCAAATATGAACGAGGTTGTATTCTGTGTTTGTTGGGGGGATTTTGTTATTGGCATCAGTAGTTGTAATTCTGGAGGGCCATGGGTGGCCACTGGCTGCGTCTCCAGTCCAACAAGGCTCCAAGGTGGACTATTTTTGTTATTTTCTTCCATTTTCTTTTTTCGTTTCCTGCCACTAAAAAATTACCTGGAGTTGGGTTGTCGTAGCTACTATTGTTTGTCTTGTGGGGTCTGTGCCTCCTGGTCCCTTTTAGATGGTATGCAGGGCACTCGATGTTGTAACACTGCTTCTGGAGGACCGAGGAGTGGCACATTTTTGGGTGAAAGAAAGTACAGAAAGAAGAACGACACACTCCTTTAGACAGGAGGTCGCTACATTTTTTGGGATGGTCAAAGTTGCATGTCCCATTTTTTTCCCCTGTTATTCCATGCTTACAGATGCCCCAAGCATAATATTTGCACAAATTCACCTTTAGTTGAGAATTTTTGGGAGGTGTGTTGTCAATTTCTGCAGGTTCTGGGACTGCACTATAATCCTCAGTATCCAAGCCAGGGCCACCCCGTCCTGGATTCCATCTACTTTCCCCAGTAGAGGAAGGAGACTCCTCTCCAACATCTGTACTGTGGGCCACGGTCTTGTGAAATGATGGTTGTATATTTACGGTTTTAGATGGTTGTATATTTACGGTTTTAGATGGTTGTATATTTACGGTTTTAGATGGTTGTATATTTGCTGTTTTTGTGGTGGTTTTGGTAGTGTCCCTAGGAGAGTCTGGGCTGGCAGTAAGGCTGGGGGCTGGGTCTGGGTTGGCACTGGGGCTGGGGGCTGGGGCTGGGTCTGGGTCAGCGGCTGGGCCTGGGCCAGTGGCTGGGCCTGGGCCAGCACCAGCACTGTGGGTATTAGTGCTATGACTGGGGGAGCCTGGGCCAGCACCAGCACTGTGGGTATTAGTGCTATGACTGGGGGATGGGTCTGGCTTAGCACCATGTGGGTGACTAGATAGTTTCGAGTCATCTGTTGTGGTATGGACATTCTGCATTTTTTGATACACTATCTCTTGCTCCCATGTTTTATATATTTTTGGTAGACTATCCAAGAGGTCATCCTTGTTTTCTTGATTATTTTTATCATTTATTACTCTCCTTAGTACCTTTCTGATACCTGCCCAAAGTTCTACATCTTTATTGCACAACCAGAAGCACCTTGCTAGCTCGAGGTCATTTTTTGAGGCTGTATTTAGTCTAGTACAAGAGATATGGTGTTTGGAAGAGCATAGGTTGCATGTGATTCTGGATTTCCTTCCAAGGATTTTTTTACATGTCCCACAGATATGCTGTGCTGACATTCTGTCTGTATCCTACTACACTCTGTATGCTCTCTTGCTGGTGCCAGTAATATGCAAGATGTATTTATACGAACCAAGTTTCCAGTATGTGGGTGGTGGTGTAGAGTGGGTGGTGGGTGTAGGGTGGGTGTGAGCTGGGCAGGACTTGCCCACACTGCCACACTTCACTATTATTTTTTTTTTACTATTATTATTATTATTATTATTTAAATTCCTTTTATGTAGTGCTGTACACTGTTTATCTCAAGGATATACACTGTATTCTTTCAAAATACACTTTTCACTGCGCTATACTGGGATCATTGTTTTATTATTTACACAGCAGCTAGGCCTACACTAACTTCCCCCTACACTTCTAAGGAAAAGATTATTTCCTGTTTAGTAGAGGTAACGGTTGTATGCTCAATTTATGTATGCTGTGATTCCCTGCACCTCAATGCTACCACCACTCATTTCATATCTTATGACTATAGTAGTTACTTATCTGTTATTAACACTTCACTGGACCTCTGGCAATAGTTCGCTAGTGCCAGTCGCTTGTAAGGTATTCCCCTATCTACACTATATATTGTACGCTATACTTGGGGATAATTAAGATTACTTTTATCTACAATTTAGTTCACTATGTCACTGCACATATATATCCTTGTCACTCATTATATTACTTATAGATAGATCGATATTTGTTTATTTCCACTTGTGTCGACATCCGGCAATAATTCACTAGTGCTGGTCAGGTCTATTTCCCACGGTAACCGTTTCTCCACCGGCACTCTCCATGTGACACTATAATCCATATTTTCCTATTTAGCGTTCACTGATATTCCTTTTTTGTTTGTTCAAAGGAGTATATGCACTTTATGGTTGCACACGCTTATTTCCCGCATTCTGTTCCTTCTGCTACTATCAAGACACGCAGTTTTTGACGGAGCACAAACGCGCGCGACTGTCCCCTTGGGGGACTGAGTGAAAAACCCCTGGGCACCCATATTTACCATCTTGCCTAAGATCTGAGACCCGGTATCTTCTTACTGACAACTCCCACACACAGCCTCCTTCAGCACCCCTGCACCTCGCTTACACTTACACTCTAATTTGCATATGAGACCACCGTTGTCTCCAATTAAAATTAAGACCTAACAAATCCCCAGGCCCTGATGAACTGTTTACAAGGGTGTTAAAGGAATGTAAAGAGAAACTTAGCATACCTTTGGCTACTCTTTTCAACATATCACTACAAACTGGCATACTGCCAGACAAGTGGAAAATGGCAAATGAAATACCCATTTACAAGGCAGGTGACAGGTCCTTAGCTTCGAACTATAGACCAAAAAGTCTTACCTCCATAGTGGGAAAATTTATGGAATCAATAATTGCCGAAACAATTCGTATCCATCTCGAAAAGCATAAACTGATTAATGAATCTCAACACGGTTTTACAAAGGGGCGTTCCTGTCTTACAAATTTACTAACTTTCTTCACTAAGGTGTTTGAGGAGGTAGATCATGGTATTGAATATGATATTGTGTATATGGACTTCAGTAAGGCTTTTGATAGAGTTCCACATCACAGGCTGTTGAGAAAACTTAAGGCACACAGAATAGGAGGAGAAATTTTTTCCTGAGTAGAGGCATGGTTGACAAATAGGCAGCAGAGAGTTTGCATAAATGGGGGAGAAATCAGAATGGGAGCACGTCACAAGCGGCGTTCCACAGGGGGTCAATGTTGGGCCCCTTGTTGTTCACAATCTACATAAACGACATAGATGAGGGAATAAATAGCGACATAAGCAAATTTGCTAATGACACCAAAATGGACCGTTCAATTCATTCTAATGAGGACATTAGAGCACTCCAGAATTATTTGAATAGACTGATGCAGTGGTCGGAGAAGTGGCAGATGCAGTTTAATATAAACAAATGCAAAGTTCTTAATGTTGGACAGGAAAATAACCATACCACATATAAACTAAATAATGTAGATCTTAATATTACGGATTGCGAAAAGGATTTAGGAGTTCTGGTTAGCAGTAATCTGAAACCAAGACAACAGTGCATAAGTGTTCACAATAAAGCTAACAGAATCTTTGACTTCATAGCAAGAAGTATAAAAAATAGAAGTCCTCAGGTTGCTCTTCAACTCTATATATCTTTGGTTAGGCCTCATTTAGACTATGCTGCACAGTTTTGGTCACCGCATTACAGAATGAATATAAATGCTCTGGAAAACGTACAGAGGAGGATGACAAAGTTGATCCCATGTATCAAAAATCTTCCCTATGAGGATAGACTGAGGGCCCTGAACTTGCACTCTCTAGAAAGGCGTAGAATTAGGGGGGATATGATTGAGGTGTATAAATGGAAAACAGGAATTAATAAAGGGGATGTAAATAGTGTGCTGAAAATATCTCACATAGACAGTACTCACAGCAATGGGTTTAAATTGGAAAAATTTAGATTCAGGAAGGATATAGGAAAGCACTAGTTTGGTAATAGTTGTGGATGAGTGGAACAAACTCCCGAGTACGGTCATAGACACTAACATAAGAACATAAGAATGAAGGAACCCTGCAGAAGGCCTACTGGCCCATGCGAGGCAGGTCCTTATCAAAACGACTACTACCTAAAACTTCCCAAGAAATAACTCCCGTTGTTAGGTAAGACACATATGCAACAGTTAGGTATCTTTATTTCGAAACGTTTCGCCTACACAGTAGGCTTCTTCAGTCGAGTACAGAAAAGTTGATAGAAGCAGAAGATACTTGAAGACGATGTAATCAGTCCATCACCCTTAAAGTTTTGAGGTGGTCAGTCCCTCAGTCTGGAGAAGAGCATTGTTCCGTTGTCTGAAACAATAGGAAGTTGAAGTGACAGGATGGAGCCTTTATATAGTGCCAGGAGGTGAGACGTAGGTTGCTTTGGGAGGGCAGGTCCCTCTCAAACCCAGCCGTTCTCACTAGTAGAGGTCGAAGTTGATGGTCTGTACCAAGATACCCTTGTGTTGCAGTGTCTGACAGAATGAACATTAAAATGGTATAAAATACCGACAGATTGTTAGGTAAGACACATATGCAACAGTTAGGTATCTTTATTTCGAAACGTTTCGCCTACACAGTAGGCTTCTTCAGTCGAGTACAGAAAAGTTGATAGAAGCAGAAGATACTTGAAGACGATGTAATCAGTCCATCACCCTTAAAGTTTTGAGGTGGTCAGTCCCTCAGTCTGGAGAAGAGCATTGTTCCGTTGTCTATATAAAGGCTCCATCCTGTCACTTCAACTTCATATTGTTTCAGACAACGGAACAATGCTCTTCTCCAGACTGAGGGACTGACCACCTCAAAACTTTAAGGGTGATGGACTGATTACATCGTCTTCAAGTATCTTCTGCTTCTATCAACTTTTCTGTACTCGACTGAAGAAGCCTACTGTGTAGGCGAAACGTATCGAAATAAAGATACCTAACTGTTGCATATGTGTCTTACCTAACAATCTGTCGGTATTTTATACCATTTTAATGTTCATTCTGTCAGACACTGCAACACAAGGGTATCTTGGTACAGACCATCAACTTCGACCTCTACTAGTGAGAACGGCTGGGTTTGAGAGGGACCTGCCCTCCCAAAGCAACCTACGTCTCACCTCCTGGCACTATATAAAGGCTCCATCCTGTCACTTCAACTTCATATTGTTTCAGACAACGGAACAATGCTCTTCTCCAGACTGAGGGACTGACCACCTCAAAACTTTAAGGGTGATGGACTGATTACATCGTCTTCAAGTATCTTCTGCTTCTATCAACTTTTCTGTACTCGACTGAAGAAGCCTACTGTGTATGCGAAACGTTTCGAAATAAAGATACCTAACTGTTGCATATGTGTCTTACCTAACAATCTGTCGGTATTTTATACCATTTTAATGTTCATTCTGTCAGACACTGCAACACAAGGGTATCTTGGTACAGACCATCAACTTCGACCTCTACTAGTGAGAACGGCTGGGTTTGAGAGGGACCTGCCCTCCCAAAGCAACCTACGTCTCACCTCCTGGCACTATATAAAGGCTCCACCCTGTCACTTCAACTTCATATTGTTTCAGACAACGGAACAATGCTCTTCTCCAGACTGAGGGACTGACCACCTCAAAACTTTAAGGGTGATGGACTGATTACATCGTCTTCAAGTATCTTCTGCTTCTATCAACTTTTCTGTACTCGACTGAAGAAGCCTACTGTGTAGGCGAAACGTTTCGAAATAAAGATACCTAACTGTTGCATATGTGTCTTACCTAGCAATCTGTCGGTATTTTATACCATTTTAATGTTCATTCAAATAACTCCCGTACCTAATGACACCAATCAAACCCAGCCCCTCCCACTCATATATTTGTCCAGTCTCTTCTTAAAGCTACCCAAGGTCCTAGCCTCTATCACCCCACTGGGAAGACTGTTCCACGCATCTACAACTCTGTTAGAAAACCAGTACTTACCTATGTCCTTTCTAAATCTAAATTTATCCAACTTATGTTATGTACCTATGTCCTACTAGGCGAAGATGGTCATCAGGTGTGAGCAGACTTGCCTGGTCCTCTTAGTCGAGCTGAACGCTTTGCTACCTGCCTGCTGACACACATCACTGTTGAATAAATCCTTTCTACTGTCATATACTAGTGGAATCTAACTCTCCTCACCGGTAATAAGTTTAGCTGCTTTCCTTCTCTCCGTAACTCTTTCGTAGGTACTTTATACATTCTCTTTCTTAAACTTTTCTATAATTCTTTCCACTGTCATCTGTTATTCTGTCTGAATGAACTTATGCTCTCTCTCTCTCTCTCTCTCTCTCTCTCTCTCTCTCTCTCTCTCTCTCTCAGAAATAAAAGTCTGGTAGGTGGGACTCTGCGTCAAGGAGCCTTGTTGTGGTGGTGACACACTCTTGTGTGTTCAGGAACCTTGTTGTAGGTCAGTGTAGTGGTGTCACACTCCGGTAACCACGACAAACCACCACAACCTACTACAACCACCACGACAAACCACCACAACCTGCTATAACAATCACTACAAACTACCACAACCTGCTACAACAATCCCTACGAACTACCACAACCTGCTACAACAACGACCACAAACTACCACAACCTGCTACAACAATCACTACAAACTACCACAACCTGCTACAACAATCACTACAAACTACCACAACCTGCTACAACAATCACTACAAATTACCACAACCTGCTACAACAATCACTACAAACTACCAGAAGCTGCTACAACAATCACTACAAACTACCACAACCTGCTACAACAATCACTACAAACTACCACAACCTGCTACAACAATCAATACAAACTACCACAACCTGCTACAACAATCACTACAAACTACCAGAAGCTGCTACAACTCACTACAAACTACCACAACCTGCTACAACCACCACAACCTGCTACAACAATCACTACAAACTACCACAACCACCACAACCTGCTACAACAATCACTACAAACCACCACAACCTGCTACAACCACCACAACCTGCTACAACCACCACAACCTGCTACAACCACCACAACCTGCTACAACCACCACAACCTGCTACAACAATCACTACAAACCACCACAACCTGCTACAACAATCACTACAAACCACCACAACCTGCTACAACAACCACTACAAACCACCACAACCTGCTACAACAATCACTACAAACCACCACAACCTGCTACAACAACTACTCCAAAATGCCACAACTCTTCGTAACGGGTATAAGGGGATCAGGAGCTGTGTCTCGACCGTTACAAACCTAACCAGGTGAGTAAAACTAGATTAGCACATCTGAATACAACCACAACTACCACCACACAGTGCTCATGACTCATGTTTATAGCACCACCACCACCACTTCCACTACCACCAATACCACCACCACCACCTCCACTACCACCAACACCACCACCGACACCACCACCACCACCTCCTCCACTACCACCAACACCACCTCCACTACCACTAACACCACCACTACCACCTCCACCACCACCTTCACCACCGCTACCACCACCACCACCACCTCCACTACCACCAACACTACCACCACCACCTCCACTACCACCAATACTACCACCACCACTACCACCATCACCATCACCTCCACTACCACCAACACCAAAACCACCACCACCATTACCACCACCACCACCACCACCAACGACAATAGCAACTTTAATGACGTCGCCTTGGGCGGAACCCTAATCACCACCACCACCACCACCATCACCACCACCAATAAAACTATCATCACCATTACTTAAACCACAACCACTCAAGCCACAATCACCACCAATGAAACTACCACTACCATTAAAGCCTTCACCACCATATTCATCACCACCACCAATGTGATATACCAGTGACCTGTTTCGAGGGTTGTTCTAACCCAACAGCCCGATGTGAGGCCACTCTTGTTATTTGTTCAACCAGGCTGTTGCTGTTGATGACCTTTGGCCTTCACAGCCTGAATGGTCTAGTACTAGTCAGAAGCAGTGGTTGTGTTCTCTGAAAGACTTCTGCACTGGTTCCAACACTACTTCTGTTATCTGCTGCCAGCAGGTTAATAGTCTTGGGCAAAGAATGTTGACACAGTGCTTTCGAAAGATGTCCGTGGATTCCCTGCTTTTCACTGGGTTTATTTTACACTCCCTACATATCTCTCGCTCCTGTACGTTGTTACGGCCCTTCAGCATCTTCCATTTGTACAATTCCAGTTCTCTGAAGTGTTCACGGTAGTTTAAATGCTTTATTGGTTCTATGTAGACAGTCAATATTCTCTGTGTTATTTTCCAGTTCTGTTATCTCACCTACTCTGAATGGAGCTGTCAACACTGGACAGCACTCCAGGTGAGAGTGCACTGATTATTTGAACAGTTACCATTGGCATTATTTGTTTTGTTTTGAAAGCTCTCATTATTCAACTATTCATCTTCCTGGTCTCTGCAGCGTTTGCGTCACTATTTTCTGTCAAAAATAGGTCAGATGTTATTATTACCCGTAGGCCTTTTTCATGTTCTTTTCATTCCCTAGAAGGGACAAGTGATTTGAGTAGTATCGTCAGTAGCGTTGTTGCTATTGCTATTAAAATTCTCATTATCTACCCTGTCATGTTTCTGACCTTTGCGGTACTGAAAGCCTTGAGTGTATGTAGCAACGAACTTAATGACTTCATTAACAAGATGATAAATCTATAACATTACATATGAACTGAGATATCCAAAGGACTTCGAAGAGATAGCCTTGACTTCCAAGAACACATTTTACAGGACTGTACTAAGACAATCACAATATTCAAAAAAACACGTTAGTTCTGCCTTTAACGGAAATCTTGCCGAATGATTTCGGATTCTACGTTAGGTAAGCGTCAATACAGTTTTAAAGAATGATCCCACATTGAAACGTTTCTTGATTAAGAACTCTGCTACAGAGACAACTTGCCTTATTTATAGTGTGCTAGACTCGAGACACAATACAAATATTCCAATCGGCTGGCACAGGATCCAAATACTTGACAAAGCTTCTGGAGAGCTCCAGGAAAACGAAACCTTTCCAAAATAAAATTTTTCATTAGTTGCACTTTTGTCCTTTCACCTAACACTGGACGACTGGTTAAACACCAATATCATTATGATTAATGGATCGTCTACAGAGTGAAACATCACTGAGTCGGCTTTAAACAAACATTATACGGTATTCATGACAAATCAAAACTGTGACCTCTACCGCTTAGACTCATATTTCTGAGAACAAAATACACAACTGAGGCTACTTACCTTGTAGGCTGCCGCTGTTCCACCTATCATATGCAAACAAAAAAAAAACCCACCTCGTCCCCGGAACTAATTTGGTCATACCAGTGTTAATTAACTATTCCAGCCTTAGTTGACTCAGAATATTCTGTCGTGTATTGTATGATGATGGGTCCTGGTCCTTGGTACATACTTGATCGCACGTAATAATGTCAGTCTGCCATGAGACACCAGCTACTCTGTATTCTTTATTTGGTCGACTCTTAAGAGTGTAAAAATAAATTACCATCATTTGTCTCTCTCAGTCATTTATCGATCAATTTGCAACGTGAATACTGAGTGATGTTGTGGTAGCCAGACTTAGGCTTGGTTACAAGTACTTCTGGCAGTATGACAGATACACAGATGATCAGACAGTATATACATTATGTTGCCAGCCATAGCTACGGTCACTATCTTCAACACTATATTCTTTACTGTCCACTTATTGAGGAATATAGATATAGACAGTATAATAACCTATGTGATAAATTAAGATATTAATGAAAATAAGATACCAGACATATTAAGCAAATTTCCTAAATTTGCATGCAACAGATAAGTCAACAGTAGATATAAATCCTCTTGAGCATTTTGGAGCCTACTTCCTAGGCCTCTTTTACCCACATACTCTTGTTCTTCCCTCCACAATAAACGAGCAACTAACGCGGCACAAATCCAATCTAAACTCATTCTCAATCAAAAATTTAATCTAAATCTATATCCAATCATTATATATTTTGCCTGCCAACTTCACCTAGCTAACTTTTTTCTGGAGATTTTTTTTATATAATAAACACGTTAGCAGTCAGTTTGCTCTTGAAAATACATGATACATGTATTGCTGGTGTTTACAATATAACTGTACATGTATATTTCAGAAAGTGTTGTAATAGTTATTAATGAGTAGACGCACTCGGGCAAGCTGAACAAAGCCGGGACGAATAATGTTGCAGGAGAATTTTAAGTATATTTGCAATTACGCTGGTGAAGCTGAATATAATCATTTTTACACTAATGTTTGTAAAAATGGCAAAACAAATGACAGAAGTCCAAAAGAAGGCAGAAAAGTGGCTGAGGAAGTTTTGGGTGTGAGAGGAACGTTGCTTTGTCAATGAAGTCTACCAACACCGCCACACACACAAAGGTACTTAACGCCATCTATGATCGTGAACACGGTAAAGTATTATTTATTATTATTATTATTATTATTATTGTTACGGTTCGACCTAGGTGAATGGATATACCTTTGTCTGTGGTCACATGAGTCTGGAGATCATTTCTCAAGTAAATATCCCAGGAAATGATAGGTAATCAGGTTAAAACTGAGGATTTGATGTCAGTTCTAGTTCCTTGAATGGTTAGACACTGATCAATATGACAACACCATCCTGGAGAACAGTGCACCATACTTGTTACTATATATTGAACTTTATAACAGTATATAGTGTACTCACCATAAAGTTTGATCTTCTTATCCTTCGTCTCGACTAGGATGATGACATATCCGCCGAGGTCCACCATGCTGGCTATGATGGTGGTGGTTGTCGCCTGGATGACACCACTGTGGTGGTTGCCGCCTGGATGACACCACTGGTGGTTGCCGCCTGGATGACACCACTGTGGTGGTTGCCGCCTGGATGACACCACTGGTGGTTGCCGCCTGGATGACACCACTGTGGTGGTTGCCGCCTGGATGACACCAGTTTACCTGCCTCGATCCAAGGCTGGCCCTGGTGAGGCTGCCCCCTGACCACACTTCTCGCTCGTGTTCACTCCTCTCATACTCTCAATTATATTCCCAGTGTATCGACGCCTTTTTTTCTTCTTTCAGTCGGTCGCGGTCACTAGAGCCTCAAATGGTCATAGTTTATCTTTAATTTGGCGTGGTGGTAAGGTTGTGGCGTTGAGGCCATGGTTGCTACTGCCATGATGCTGCCGGCCTGCACCATGACGGGTTCAGGAAAGCCGTCTTGCACATCCTCGCTGCACTTGTTCAGCCTCCACTTCTCTCAGCCTCCCGTGCTACCTTCCTCCGCACCGGCTACAGCATCACTCTCGTCCGTCACGACGGGAGATGAGCGTGTCAAAGCATTGCCTCTGGCTGCAACATGTGTCACACTAGTTTATGATAATGCATAACACGATTGATACACGTGGTGCTTGCACTCGTTATGACCAGTAAAATACCACACCCTAAAAGGTCTAATTGCTATTCCCCCTGTGTAACAATACACTCCCTGTCTACCCTCCACTGATAGACGGGGGTTGCACAATACACTAGCCAATTAGGAAGTGCAATTTAAAAACATATGTCAGTCTTCCCTTCTAACACACCCTTTTTTTTTCCTCCTAATACTTTCTCGTTTGTTCCCCCTCCTAAAATTCCCTCATCTTCCTTCCCAACACCGCCTCATCTTCCCTGCCTCTCTTACCACACCTTCCCTGCCTTCCCAAGAGGTCCACTACTCTTTATGATATCTAAAGTACGCACCAGTATCATCCCCCCCCCACTTTTCCCCTACGACCAGTATCACCTCTCATATCCTACCAACCAGTACCACTTCTCTCCACGCCCTAAACAACCAGTGCCACTTCTCTCCACGCCCTAAACAACCAGTGCCACTTCTCTCCACGCCCTAAACAACCAGTGCCACCTCTCTCCACGCCCTAAACAACCAGTGCCACTTCTCTCCACGCCCTAAACAACCAGTGCCACCTCTCTCCACGCCCTAAACAACCAGTGCCACTTCTCTCCACGCCCTAAACAACCAGTGCCACTTCTCTCCACGCCCTAAACAACCAGTGCCACCTCTCTCCAGGCCCTAAACAACCAGTACCACTTCTCTCCACGCCCTAAACAACCAGTACCACCTCTCTCCACGCCATAAACAACCAGTACCACCTCTCTCCACGCCCTAAACAACCAGTACCACTTCTCTCCACGCCCTAAACAACCAGTGCCACCTCTCTCCACGCCCTAAACAACCAGTACCACCTCTCTCCACGCCCTAAACAACCAGTGCCACCTCTCTCCACGCCCTAAACAACCAGGTGCCACCTCTCTCCACGCCCTAAACAACCAGTACCACCTCTCTCCACGCCCTAAACAACCAGTGCCACCTTTCTCCACGCCCTAAACAACCAGGTGCCACCTCTCTCCACGCCCTAAACAACCAGTACCACCTCTCTCCACGCCCTAAACAACCAGTGCCACTTCTCTCCACGCCCTAAACAACCAGTGCCACCTCTCTCCACGCCCTAAACAACCAGTACCACCTCTCTCCACGCCCTAAACAACCAGTACCACCTCTCTCCACGCCCTAAACAACCAGTGCCACCTCTCTCCACGCCCTAAACAACCAGGTGCCACCTCTCTCCACGCCCTAAACAACCAGTGCCACCTCTCTCCACGCCCTAAACAACCAGTACCACCTCTCTCCACGCCCTAAACAACCAGTACCACCTCTCTCCACGCCCTAAACAACCAGTGCCACCTCTCTCCACGCCCTAAACAACCAGGTGCCACCTCTCTCCACGCCCTAAACAACCAGTACCACCTCTCTCCACGCCCTAAACAACCAGTGCCACCTCTCTCCACGCCCTAAACAACCAGTACCACCTCTCTCCACGCCCTAAACAACCAGTGCCACTTCCCCTTGCACTACTAGGAGGCCCCGGCGGCCAGGCGCCGGACAAAAGGGAAGTTCAACCATAAATAAGGTAAAGCCGGAAGCTGACTTTTTTTTCCCCCTTGACCACTGTGAGAGCACTGTAGCTGTCAGCTGGTGTACCCCTGGGAGTAACTGTCAGCCGGTGTACCCCTGGGAGTAACCGTCAGCTGGTTTATCCTGTGAGACAGCAGCTGTCAGCTGGTTTATCCTATGAGACAGCAGCTTTCAGCTGTGATGAATGGTTTGAAAAACCGACAAGTTGAAGATTGAGACACTTATGCAGCATATGGGAACCTTTATTCAGGAAACGTTTCGCCACACAGTGGCTTCATCAGTCCAATACAAAGAGGAAAGCGTAAGGAGAGGAGGAGTATGAGGTAATCAGTCCCTCAACCTGGAGTCGATGTGAACAACAACAAGAGCAACAACAGCAACATCAACAACAACAACAACAACACTCCTCCCTCCTCCCCGCCTGCTCCTCCTAGTGTACGTAAACGACCCGACGGAGGAAATTGAACGGTGTGTATCAGTGTTTGAGGATGGTGTAACACTAACGAAGACGATGACAACATGGTAGACAAGGTGTGTGGGGGGAGGAGGTAGCTGCAAGATAGCCACAGCAGTCTGCAAGTTGGACTGGAAAAGTGGCTGTTCGAATACAATCCTGGCCGGATACGGAATACAACATTGGACAGACGTTACATAGGACGTGCAAGATGAAAAGTATGGGAGTCGGCATTACACCAAGCATATCACCAGGAGGATGGTGAAAAACGACACAGGTGCAAATGAGACCTTTGCTGAGGCGTTTCACCTGTGGACTGAATTCTTGAGTCTATACACAGTGATGTAGAATAAGCATTAGGACTTATGATATCGTCTTTACATCTCTACTGCGTCTGCTCACTCTTCTGCTGTGTAGGCGAAACGTTTCGGAATAAAGGTATTTAACTGTTGCACGTCTTACTTATCAACCTGTCGGTATATTTTATACCATTTTAATATTGATAAGAGGGATCACCAACAAACTCCTGTCATCAAGAGGCAACCCGACAGATTTCTCAAAACAGTTCCTGATCAACCAGGCTGTGGTGCATAAGCTGGATTACTGGCTGCCGGCAATAACAGCTCAATCGATCAAGTCAGTAACCAGGAGAACTGGTCTGGGACCTGGCCGAGGGGGCGTTGACCCCGGAAGCTACTCCAGGAACTTAAGAATAGGTATGAGAGTGTTGGCGCACCCAGGAGGGAACCCGGTAGCCAATGAAGAGGCGGGGCCAGGAGCTGTGACTCGATCCCTGCAACCACAATTAGGTGAGTACACGTGATAATGAAGGGAGGGAGGGAAGGAGGAGACAGAGAGAGAGAGAGAGAGAGGGGGGGGACGGGGGTTAGATTGGAAGGGAGAGACGGTGAGAGGGAGACGTGACTGAAAAGAGGGAGTGAAGTTAAAGGGGAGGGAGTGGAGGGAGAGGTTAAAGGGGAGGGAGTGGAGGGACGAGTTATGGAGGCTGGGCGGAGACTGGAGGGAATAACTGGTGTAGAGGGAATAAAGGGAGGGAGGGAGGGAGGGAGGGAGGGAGGGAGGGAGGGAGGGAGGGAGGAAGGGAGAGAGAGGGAGGGAGGGAGGGAGAAAGGGAGGTAGATAGGGAGGGAGGGAGGGAGGGAGGGAGGGAGGGAGGGAGGGAGGGAGGGAGAGAGAGAGGGAGGGAGGGAGGGAGGGAGGGAGAGAGGGAGGGAGGGAGGTGAAAGAGGGACGGGATGGCTGAGGATAAGCGGTGAGGGAAGTAGGGCGTTAAATAAGGTGAAGGGAAGAGAGGGTACAGGAAGGAGGGGAGGGTACAGGAGGGAGGGGAGGGGTACAGCAGGGAGGATACAGGAGGGAGGGGAGGGTACAGGAGGGAAGGTACAAAAGGGAGGGTACAAGAGGGAGGGTACAGGAGGGAGAGTACAGGAGGTAGGGTACAGGAGGGAGAGTACAGGAGGGAGGATACAGGAGGGAGGGTACAGGAGGGAGGGTACAGGAGGGAGGGTACAGGAGGGAGAGTACAGGAGGGAGGATACAGGAGGGAGGGTACAGGAGGGAGGGTACAGGAGGGAGAGTACAGGAGGGAGGGTACAGGAGAGAGGGTACAGGAGGGAGGAGAGGGGTACAGGAGAGGGGTACAGGAGGGAGGGTACAGGAGGGAGGGTACAGGAGGGAGGGTACAGGAGGGAGGGGAGGGGTACAGCAGGGAGGGTACAGGAGGGAGGGGAGGATACAGGAGGGAAGGCACAGAAGGGAGGGTACGGGAGGGAGGGTACAGGAGGGAGAGTACATGAGGGAGGGTACAGGAGGGAGGGTACAGGAGGGAGGACAGGGGTACAGGAGAGAGGGTACAAGAGGGAGGGTATAGGAGGGAGGGTACAGGAGGGAGAGTACAGGAGGGAGGGTACAGGAGGGAGGGTACAGGAGGGAGGGTACAGGAGAGAGGAGAGGGGTACAGGAGAGAGGGTACAGGAGGGAGGGTACAGGAGGGAGAGTACAGGAGGGAGGGTACAGGAGGGAGGGTACAGGAGAGAGGAGAGGGGTACAGGAGAGAGGGTACAGGAGGGAGGGTACAGGAGAGAGGAGAGGGGTACAGGAGAGAGGGTACAGGAGGGAGGGTACAGGAGGGAGGGGAGGGTACAGGAGGGAGGGTACATGAGGGAGGAGAGGGGTACAGGAGAGAGGGTACAGGAGGGAGGGCACAAGATGGAGGAAGGGTACAGGAGGGAGGGAGGGTTCAGAAGGGAGGGAGGGTACAGGAGGAAAGGAGCGTACAGAAGGGAGGGAGGGTACGGGAAGAAGGGGGGAGGGTACGGGAGAGAGGGGAGGGAGGGTACAGGAGAGAGGGCACAAGAGGGAGGGAAGGTACAAAAGGGGAGGGTACAGGAGGGAGAGAGAGGACAGTAGGGAAGGGAGGGTACAAGAGGGAGAAAGGGTACAGGAGGGAAGGGAGGGTACAGGAGGGAGGGGAGGGTACAGGAGGGAGAAAGGGCACAGGAGGGCGGGTACAGAACGGAGGGAGGGTACAGTAAAGAGGGAGGGAGGGTACAGGAGGGAGGATACAGGAGGGAGGGAGGGTACAGGAGGGAGGGAGGGTACAGGAGGGAGGGAGGGTACAGGAGGGAGGGAGGGTACGGGAGGGAGGGAGGGAGGGAGGGAGGGAGGGTACGGGAGGGAGGGAGGGTACAGGAGGGAGGGAGGGAGGGTACAGGAGGGAGGGAGGGAGGGAGGGAGGGTACTGTACATGTTTCCACACCTGCATTACAAACAAGTTTCTCTCATACTTCTGTTATTTTGGTGAGTTCCTAGTAATACCTGGAAGTGCACCAACAACCTGGTAGTACACCAACAACCTGGTAGTACACCAACAACCTGGTAGTACACCAACAACCTGGTAGTACACCTAGTAATACCTGGGAGTACACCAAGAGCCTGGTAGTACACCAAGAGCCTGGTAGTACACCAAGAACCTGGTAGTACACCAAGAACCTGGTAGTACACCAAGAGCCTGGTAGTACACCAAGAACATGGTAGTACACCAAGAGCCTGGTAGTACACCAAGAGCCTGGTAGTACACCAAGAGCCTGGTAGTACACCAAAAGCCTGGTAGTACACCTAGTAATACCTGGTAGTACACCTAGTAATACCTGGTAGTACACCTAGTAATACCTGGTAGTACACCTAGTAACACCTGGTAGTACACCTAGTAACACCTGATAGTACACCTAGTAACAACCTGGTAGTACACCTAGTAACACCCGGTAGTACACCTAGTAACACCTGGTAGTACACTTAGTAACAACCTGGTAGTACACCTAGTAACAACCTGGTAGTACACCTAGTAACACTTGATAGTACACCTAGTAACACCTGGTAGTACACTTAGTAACAACCTGGTAGTACACCTAGTAACAGCCTGGTAGTACACCTACTAACAGCCTGGTAGTACACTTAGTAACAACCTGGTAGTACACCTAGTAACAACCTGGTAGTACACCTAGTAACACCTGGTAGTACACCAAGAGTCTGGTAGTACACCTAGTAACACCTGATAGTACACCTAGTAACACCTGGTAGTACACCTAGTAACACCTGGCAGTACACTTAGTAACAACCTGGTAGTACACCAAGAGTCTGGTAGTACACCTAGTAACACCTGGTAGTACACTTAGTAACAGTCTGGTAGTACACCTAGTAACAGCCTGGTAGTACACCTAGTAACAACCTGGTAGTACACCTAGTAACACCTGATAGTACACCTAGTAACAACCTGGTAGTACACCTAGTAACACCTGGTAGTACACTTAGTAACAACCTGGTAGTACACCTAGTAACAGCCTGGTAGTACACCTAGTAACAGCCTGGTAGTACACTTAGTAACAACCTGGTAGTACACCTAGTAACATCTGGTAGTACACCTAGTAACACCTGGTAGTACACTTAGTAACAACCTGGTAGTACACCTAGTAACAGCCTGGTAGTACACCTAGTAACAGCCTGGTAGTACACTTAGTAACAGCCTGGTAGTACACCTAGTAACACCTGGTAGTACACTTAGTAACAACCTGGTAGTACACCTAGTAACAACCTGGTAGTACACCTAGTAACACCTGATAGTACACTTAGTAACAGCCTGGTAGTACACCTAGTAACAACCTGGTAGTATACCTAGTAACAACCTGGTAGTATACCTAGTAACAACCTGGTAGTACACTTAGTAACAGCCTGGTAGTACACCTAGTAACAACCTGGTAGTACACCTAGTAACAGCCTGGTAGTACACCTAGTAACAACCTGGTAGTACACCTAGTAACAACCTGGTAGTACACTTAGTAACAGCCTGGTAGTACACCTAGTAACAGTCTGGTAGTACACCTAGTAACACCTGATAGTACACCTAGTAACACCTGGTAGTACACCTAGTAACACCTGGCAGTACACTTAGTAACAACCTGGTAGTACACCAAGAGTCTGGTAGTACACCTAGTAACACCTGGTAGTACACTTAGTAACAACCTGGTACTACACCTAGTAACAACGTGGTAGTACACTTAGTAACAGCCTGGTAGTACACCTAGTAACAACCTGATAGTACACCTAGTAACACCTGGTAGTACACTTAGTAACAGCCTGGTAGTACACCTAGTAACAACCTGGTAGTACACCAAGAGCCTGGTAGTACACCTAGTAACACCTGGTAGTACACTTAGTAACAACCTGGTAGTACACCAAGAGCCTGGTAGTACACCTAGTAACACCTGGTAGTACACCTAGTAACACCTGGTAGTACACTTAGTAGCAACCTGGTAGTACACTTAGTAACAACCTGGTAGTACACCTAGTAACACCTGGTAGTACACATAGTAACCTGGTAGTACACTTAGTAACAGCCTGGTAGTACACCTAGTAACAACCTGGTAGTACACCTAGTAACACCTGGTAGTACACTTAGTAACAACCTGGTAGTACACCTAGAAACAACCTGGTAGTACACTTAGTAACAGCCTGGTAGTACACCTAGTAACAACCTGATAGTACACCTAGTAACAGCCTGGTAGTACACCAAGAGCCTGGTAGTACACCTAGTAACAACCTGGTAGTACACCTAGTAACAGCCTGGTAGTACACCAAGAGCCTGGTAGTACACCTAGTAACACCTTGTAGTACACCTAGTAACAACCTGGTAGTACACCTAGTAACAACCTGGTAGTACACCTAGTAACATCCTGGTAGTACATCTAATAACACCTGGTAGTACACCTAGTAACACTTGGTAGTACACCTAGTAACACCTGGTAGCACACGTAGTAACAGCCTGGTAGTACACCTAATAACAGCCTGGTAGTACACCTAGTAACAGCCTGGTAGTATACCTAGTAACAGCCTGATAGTACACGTAGTATACCTAGTAACAGCCTGATAGTACACCTGGTAGTATATTTAGTAACAACCTGGTAGTATATCTAGTAACACCTGGTAGTACACCTAGTAACAGCCTGGTAGTACACCTAATTACAGTCTGGTAGTACACCTAGTAACAGCCTGGTAGTATATCTAGTAACAGCCTGGTAGTACACCTAGTAACACCTGGTAGTACACCTAGTAACAGCCTGGTAGTACACCTAATACCAGCCTGGTAGTACACCTAGTAACAGCCTGGTAGTACACCTAGTAACACCTGATAGTTCACCTAGTAACACCTGGTAGTACACTTAGTAACAACCTGGTAGTACACCTAGTAACAGCCTGGTAGTACACCTAGTAACAGCCTGGTAGTACACCTAGCAACAGCCTGGTAGTACACCTAGTAACAACCTGGTAGTACACCAAGAGCCTGGTAGTACACCTAGTAACACCTGGTAGTACACTTAGTAACAACCTGGTAGTACACCTAGTAACACCTGGTAGGACACTTAGTAACAACCTGGTAGTACACCAAGAGCCTGGTAGCACACCTAGTAACACCTGGTAGTACACCTAGTAACACCTGGTAGGACACTTAGTAACAACCTGGTAGTACACCTAGTAACAACCTGGTAGTACACCTAGTAACAACCTGGTAGTACACCTAGTAACAACCTGGTAGTACACCTAGTAACACCTGGTAGGACACTTAGTAACAACCTGGTAGTACACCTAGTAACACCTGGTAGGACACTTAGTAACAACCTGGTAGTACACCTAGTAACACCTGGTAGTACACCTAGTAACAACCTGGTAGTACACCTAGTAACAACCTGGTAGTACACTTAGTAACAGCCTGGTAGTACACCTAGTAACACCTGGTAGTACACCTAGTAACACCTGGTAGTACACCTAGTATCAACCTGGTAGTACACTTAGTAACAACCTGGTAGTACACCTAGTAACAACCTGGTAGTACACCTAGTAACAGCCTGGTAGTACACCTAGTAACAACCTGGTAGTACACAAAGAGCCTTGTAGTACACCTAGTAACACCTGGTAGTACACCTAGTAACACCTGGTAGTATATTTAGTAACAACCTGGTAGTACACCTAGTAACAACCTGGTAGTACACCTAGTAACAACCTGGTAGTACACCTAGTAACACCTTGTAGTACACCTAGTAACAACCTGGTAGTACACCTAGTAACAGCCTGGTAGTACATCTAATAACACCTGGTAGTACACCTAATAACAGCCTAGTAGTACACCTAATAACAGCCTGGTAGTACACCTAGTAACACCTTGTAGTACACCTAGTAACAACCTGGTAGTACACCTAGTAACAACCTGGTAATACACCTAGTAACAACCTGGTAGTACACCTAGTAACAACCTGGTAGTACACCTAGTAACAACCTGGTAGTACACCTAGTAACACCTTGTAGTACACCTAGTAACAACCTGGTAGTACACCTAGTAACACCTTGTAGTACACCTAGTAACAGCCTGGTAGTACACCAAGAGCCTGGTAGTACACCTAGTAATACCTGGTAATACACCTAGTAACACCTGGTAGGACACTTAGTAACAACCTGGTAGTACACCTAGTAACACCTGGTAGTACACCTAGTAACAACCTGGTAGTACACCTAGTAACAACCTGGTAGTACACTTAGTAACAGCCTGGTAGTACACCTAGTAACACCTGGTAGTACACCTAGTAACACCTGGTAGTACACCTAGTATCAACCTGGTAGTACACTTAGTAACAACCTGGTAGTACACCTAGTAACAACCTGGTAGTACACCTAGTAACAGCCTGGTAGTACACCTAGTAACAACCTGGTAGTACACAAAGAGCCTTGTAGTACACCTAGTAACACCTGGTAGTACACCTAGTAACACCTGGTAGTATATTTAGTAACAACCTGGTAGTACACCTAGTAACAACCTGGTAGTACACCTAGTAACAACCTGGTAGTACACCTAGTAACACCTTGTAGTACACCTAGTAACAACCTGGTAGTACACCTAGTAACAACCTGGTAGTACACCTAGTAACAACCTGGTAGTACACCTAGTAACAACCTGGTAGTACACCTAGTAACAACCTGGTAGTACACCTAGTAACACCTTGTAGTACACCTAGTAACAACCTGGTAGTACACCTAGTAACAACCTGGTAATACACCTAGTAACAACCTGGTAGTACACCTAGTAACAACCTGGTAGTACACCTAGTAACAACCTGGTAGTACACCTAGTAACACCTTGTAGTACACCTAGTAACAACCTGGTAGTACACCTAGTAACACCTTGTAGTACACCTAGTAACAGCCTGGTAGTACACCAAGAGCCTGGTAGTACACCTAGTAATACCTGGTAATACACCTAGTAACACCTGGTAGTACATCTAGTAACAGCCTGGTAGTACACCTAGTAACATCCTGGTAGTACATCTAATAACACCTGGTAGTACACCTAGTAACACCTGGTAGTACACCTAGTAACACCTGGTAGCACACGTAGTAACAGCCTGGTAGTACACCTAATAACAGCCTGGTAATACACCTAGTAACAGCCTGGTAGTATACCTAGTAAGAGCCTGATAGTACACCTAGTATACCTAGTAACAGCCTGATAGTACACCTGGTAGTATACCTAGTAACAACCTGGTAGTATATCTAGTAACACCTGGTAGTACACCTAGTAACAGCCTGGTAGTACACCTAATACCAGCCTGGTAGTACACCTAATTACAGTCTGGTAGTACACCTAGTAACAGCCTGGTAGTATATCTAGTAACAGCCTGGTAGTATATCTAGTAACAGCCTGGTAGTACACCTAGTAACAACCTGGTAGTACACCTAATAACAGCCTGGTAGTACACCTAGTAACAGCCTGGTAGTATATCTAGTAACACCTGGTAGTACACCTAATAACAGCCTGGTAGTACACCTAGTAACAGCCTGGTAGTACACCTAGTAACAGCCTGGTAGTACACTTAATAACAGCCTGATAGTACACCTAGTAACAGCCTGGTAGTATATCTAGTAACAGCCTGGTAGTACACCTAACAGCCTGGTAGTACACCTAATAACAGCCTGGTAGTACACCTAGTAACAGCCTGGTAGTATATCTAGTAACACCTGGTAGTACACCTAATAACAGCCTGGTAGTACACCTAGTAACAGCCTGGTAGTACACCTAGTAACAGCCTGGTAGTACACTTAATAACAGCCTGGTAGTACACCTAGTAACAGCCTGGTAGTATATCTAGTAACATCCTGGTAGTACACCTAATAACAGCCTGGTAGTACACCTAGTAACAGCCTGGTAGTACATCTAATAACACCTGGTAGTACACCTAATAACAGTCTGGTAGTACACCTAGTAACAGCCTGGTAGTACATCTAATAACACCTGGTAGTACACCTAATAACAGCCTAGTAGTACACCTAATAACAGCCTGGTAGTACACCTAGTAACAGCCTGGTAGTACATCTAATAACACCTGGTAGTACAGTTAATAACAGCCTGGTAGTACACCTAGTAACAGCCTGGTAGTACATCTAATAACTCCTGGTAGTACACCTAATAACAGCCTAGTAGTACACCTAATAACAGCCTTGTAGTACACCTAGTAACAGCCTGGTAGTACATCTAATAACATCTGGTAGTACACTTAATAACAGCCTGGTAGTACACCTAGTAACAGCCTGGTAGTACATCTAATAACTCCTGGTAGTACACTTAATAACAGCCTGGTAGTACACCTAGTAACAGCCTGGTCTTTAAGCCGGGCTGCAAAGATAAAAAAGAAATACTGATGGCAGGCTGAAGGTAAGTGTGAGGTGTGTCATGCGTCTCTCTCTCTCTCTTATAATTAGTAAAGCGACCCAAAGAAGACACCCCAAGGACATTTCTTGCCCACACTAAATGGAAGTCACAATAATGTGTCTGGAACAAGTCACCAAAACTATGCAATTGGGATAGAAGCTGTGATTTGAGAATGGTTCAAGGCGGACAGAAAAGTCGTTATGCGGTTCCAATAATCCTCCCTTTAAGTCCTTTAATTGTATTTATCCAATTCGAGACCACTGATGTGAGGATGATCTTCGTTAGATCTTTACAGCGATATGTTCTATGTATTCTGTGCTTATTCTTGTCTTCTGTCTGTGCATCATAATCATATCCAAACCCTCCCCACTCATTCTATGACTTAATAGTGTTTACAGCTTTGCTGGAAGGAAGTCTGAATATGCCGTAGCTGATGAACCTTTAATGGAATACTTGAGGACATCATTACTGATCTACTGAAGTCTCCCAGCTCGGGCTGACACTACTGAAGTGTCCCAGCTCTAACTGACACTACTGAAGTGTCCCAGCTCGGGCTGACACTACTGAAGTGTCCCAGCTCTAACTGACACTACTGAAGTGTCCCAGCTCTAACTGACACTACTGAAGTGTCCCAGCTCTAACTGACACTACTGAAGTGTCCCAGCTCTAACTGACACTACTGAAGTGTCCCAGCTCTAACTGACACTACTGAAGTGTCCCAGCTCTAACTGACACTACTGAAGTGTCCCAGCTCTAACTGACACTACTGAAGTGTCCCAGCTCTAACTGACACTACTGAAGTGTCCCAGCTCTAACTGACACTACTGAAGTGTCCCAGCTCTAACTGACACTACTGAAGTGTCCCAGCTCTAACTGACACTACTGACACTACTGAAGTCTCCCAGCTCTAACTGACACTACTGAAGTCTCCCAGCTCTAACTGACACTACTGAAGTGTCCCAGCTCTAACTGACACTACTGAAGTCTCCCAGCTCTAACTGACACTACTGAAGTGTCCCAGCTCTAACTGACACTACTGAAGTGTCCCAGCTCTAACTGACACTACTGAAGTGTCCCAGCTCTAACTGACACTACTGAAGTCTCCCAGCTCTAACTGACACTACTGAAGTGTCCCAGCTCTAACTGACACTACTGAAGTCTCCCAGCTCTAACTGACACTACTGAAGTCTCCCAGCTCTAACTGACACTACTGAAGTGTCCCAGCTCTAACTGACACTACTGAAGTGTCCCAGCTCTAACTGACACTACTGAAGTGTCCCAGCTCTAACTGACACTACTGAAGTGTCCCAGCTCTAACTGACACTACTGAAGTGTCCCAGCTCTAACTGACACTACTGAAGTGTCCCAGCTCGGGCTGACACTACTGAAGTGTCCCAGCTCTAACTGACACTACTGAAGTGTCCCAGCTCTAACTGACACTACTGAAGTGTCCCAGCTCTAACTGACACTACTGAAGTGTCCCAGCTCTAACTGACACTACTGAAGTGTCCCAGCTCTAACTGACACTACTGAAGTGTCCCAGCTCTAACTGACACTACTGAAGTGTCCCAGCTCTAACTGACACTACTGAAGTGTCCCAGCTCTAACTGACACTACTGAAGTGTCCCAGCTCTAACTGACACTACTGAAGTGTCCCAGCTCTAACTGACACTACTGAAGTGTCCCAGCTCTAACTGACACTACTGAAATCTCCCGGCTCACGCTGACAGATTTCAACATTATGTACGAAATCCATCCAGCATCGTAGAATACGACAGGGAAATTTAGATGGCTTTTGTCCGCACTGTGTAGCTGTCATATAAAATAGGATAGCAGCACACTGGCGATATATCTAGTTTTGTTAAGTATAAGTTTACTAATCTCAGACTATCTTAGCAAGAATGTTTCCTGATACCTCAGCACAGCAGCAGCAGCAGCAGCAGCAGTAGCCGCAACCGAAGGAGATACCGGCTGAGACGTAGCAGCAATAACAGCAGCAGCAGCAGCAATAACAGCAACGAGGAAACAGGTTTGTATGCATGCGTATGCGTGGAGACCGGTAGTGATCGTCGTCTACTGTACACCATTTGTATTCCATGTTTCTGGCACTTGTTGAGTGCAGCACAGGGCACCTCACAACCTTTTCCCCTTCCCTTTTACATCTCTACCCACCACTGGAATACTGGTGGAACACTGCTGGAATACTTCGTGAAAGCTAGCTGTGAGCTGTAGCAGATACTGAACCCACGGTGGCAGGTTTCTTGATATATCACGGAACTTCTCGGTGCCTCTAAGATTTTCTCAAGAGTGATAATACTGATTACAGACACGAAAAACACTGACCTCAAAATGAATGCGTCAGAGTCCAGGAGAGACAGAGGGAGCGAAACTGAAAGAAACCCAAAACATTTCCCTCATAAGTAAGACACATCTGCGAAAGTTGGATATCTTTATTCTTGAAACGTTTCGCCCACACGGTAGCCTTCTTCAGTCAGATACTGGGTATAAGTTGACAGCAGCGGAAGTGACGAGATAAACATGATGTAATCACTCCATCAAAACCCTGTAGAAATAGTTGGAGGTTGGTGATGGGCTCTTGATTTAAGGAATTGGAACCACTCTCCTCTTAGATCAAACTCTATTTCTCACCGTTTCTTAGGAGCTGTTTGACCCTTACGGGTTTATCGCTTTCCTAAGAATAAAAATAACAATATCAGTGCTTTCTTTCCCTATTCTCCCCTGTGTGTGTGTGTGTGTGTGTGTGTGTGTGTGTGTGTGTGTGTGTGTGTCATCCCCAAACATGTATCTACGTCTGCACTATTACCCAATGTTTATTGATTCTATTATTGTTATTATTGTTATTATTATTATTATTACTGCTAGCATTGTTACAAGTATCACTACTGATACCTAAACTGCTACGACGAAGTGTGTCATCATTATATGTGCTTGGCATGTGTGGTTTCTGACAACAATGTAGAGTATCGTTATTAAATTCTGGAAGGATCGGTCCCACATCTGCCGACACAAATGATTCACCGTGAAAGAAAATGGCTGGACAGGTGGTGCGAACTACCTTCAACTGGGAAAGTACGGGGTTCAATGGGACACCGAGGGTAAAGTCAATAAGTGTGAAGACACCAAGACTTTTCAACACCCCTGGATGTCTTCAAAGAGAAAACTGGACAAGTTTCTCAAGTCGTTTCTTGGGAGTCGTTAAGATTGCAATTCACTTTACACTAACACCAAGAATATTCACTCCTTATAATAAGAACTAAAACCACCTATCAATGTATATACATTATACATCCAGATATATTCATCTTTCAGTGCCTGTAAACTGAGAGATATTCATATATGTATGTACAAGGAGAGATCTCTATCTCTTGGTGTGTTTACATAGTTCGAGAATATTGTGACCGAGGAAGCCTGGTGTTATACCAAGAATATTGTGAGCGAGGAAGTCTGGTGTTATACCAAGAATACTGTGAGCGAGGAAGCCTAGTGTTATACCAAGAATATTGTGACCGAGGAAGCCTGGTGTTATACCAAGAATATTGTGAGCGAGGAAGTCTGGTGTTATACCAAGAATACTGTGAGCGAGGAAGCCTAGTGTTATACCAAGAATATTGTGAGCGAGGAAGTCTGGTGTTATACCAAGAATACTGTGAGCGAGGAAGCCTGGTGTTATACCAAGAATACTGTGAGCGAGGAAGCCTGGTGTTATACCAAGAATACTGTGAGCGAGGAAGCCTGGTGTTATACCAAGAATACTCCTCCCATGCAGTATCACTTCCCTCAGCCTCCCACATCCAATCCAGGTGACCACTCCCACATTAGGTGTTACCCTCCCACTCATCGCCTTGACTTTCACATAAGAGCACAAAGCTCGTCTAGTGAGGATCTCTCTGTTAAAGGTCGCCGTCAGGAAAGTCTGGAAAACTGAAACTTCTGCCGATTCCAGCGACTAATTTTCCAGATAATTTGGGTCCAGTGTGAAATACCAGCAGACGCGTGGTCCCAGTCCAGTGTGACGTGCCATCAACCTTAAAGTCTTCAAAATAGGGACCACTTGAGCTGAAGTGTATACGATATATAAACAGGGAGGTGTAGGTATTCTCTGAATGGTAGAGAACAGGCTACATGCAATCACAATAACCCTCGTGTAGTCGAGAGGCTTTAAGACTCATTAACCAAGCAAGCAAGCAAACAAGCAAGCAAACAAGCAAGCAAGCAAGCATCTTCTGTTGCTTCAAACACTCATGTACCAGCCTCAGCTGGCACAGAAAATTCCACCAGCAACGGTGGATGGAGAGGCGTAATGCTAACAGTTTTGGGTATCTGTGTTTACCTTGCGTGGATTTCGGGGGTCACTGCCCCGTAGACCAGACTTCCCGCATCAACAGTTTAATCGACCAGGTTGTTGGTGCGGCTGCACACAGTCCAATGTATGTACCACAGTTGGGCAGATCAGGAGCTGACTTGAGGAACTTATCATGTTCCCTCTTGCAAGCAGCCAGAAATCTACGTGCAGGGAGGCTGCTGAAAGGTCTAGGTCCCCCTACATTCACTATCTCCATTAGATTACATTTAGCAGCCGAAGCGGCTACTTTAATATATATTTCATATATATCCAGTGGATGGTAGTGCAGGAGCATATGGATACACAAAAGGTCTAGGAACTAGGCCAGAAAAGGGTTAACAGGAGTACATCTGGATTTATATCTACAGGTCACTTATCTGTTCCAAGTAAATTAAGAAAATTTAATTAACGTGTCTGTTATCTTTTATTTCATTAATAAGATATCTTGCGATATCACATAGGTTATGGTCTTTCTTAATATGCTTGACTGATTTTTTTACGGGCAGTGGAGGTTCTCTGAGTTTCCCAGTTCCGAAATCTTTTCTGGCTAGAAGGCCGTTAGTATACAGCAACATCCAAGCTTGAAGAGAACAAATGCCTTGAAGACAATCATCAATGGCTTGGCATCTCTTGTTTTGAACACTGCGGTTACTGCTGTGGTAATACCTACACTGTTGTATCTCTGAACACGAGGTATAATTATGACAGTGTCACTACCAAGTCTCTCACGTTGAACTTTATGTCTACTGAATATTACCAATTTGTTTTGCACTCCATTCCAGTTTTTATTTCCTCGATTCTTCCATTATGGGGCAAATGAAATTTATTTTCACTGGACATTATATATTGTCTCTGGTCCACTGAAAGACTTAATTAATATCTACTTGAAGATTCAGTTTATCTTCAGTGGGTCAATCAGAGATTCTGATGTCATTAACAAAGGATATTACGATTCTTGTGACGATTTATGTCCCTGTCGACGTCGGATATGTGAACGAGTGAGTACTGTGCCTTGCAAAACAGAGTTTATCACTGTGCCAACCTCAGACTTCACTCTGTTTACTGAAACTTCATGAATTTAAGAGATACATATCCATCTGCCCATTTTTTCGAGATACTCCTTTTGTACGCATTTTGTGCACTATTACATCATGGCTGCACATGTCGAAGGCTTTTGTAAAATCACTGTACTCACCAGGTGCCAGATCAACCAGGCTGTTAGTTACCATTTTGTCCTAGGCACATGTCGATTCGACACTAGGCCTGTTGTATATGAGTGTGTGATGGATATGTGGGGGATGCGGGCCACCAGCAGCAACAGCCTGGGTGACCAAGCTACCACCAGGCGAGCCTGACCCATGGCCGGGTCCAGGAGTAGAAAGACTCTCGAACCTCATCAAAGTTATCAAAGTTTGTTCATTTTCCTTTAGCTCGTCTTCCAGCGCAAGAAGGTAAACATCAGTGCTAAACTGACTTATGTAATAATTGTAAATCCATGATAATCTTCCATTTTAGAACCAGGTCAAAGATTTTAATAAAATGGAACATTAGTGTTATGGACCAGACAGGTTCATCATAACACTGTCCCTCGTTTACTGATCTTCAGCACACTGTGGGGTGAGAGAGTTCACACATCCCGGGTGACATGAGCTGTTGCTCAACACACTTCACCATATTTATGGACGATCCTGGAAATATAAACACATATGCAGTATAATGTGATCCTTTATTGACAACGTTTCACCCTCACAGTGGGCTTTTTCAAGTCACACACAAGTCACAGATCTGTGTGTGACTTGAAAAAGCCCACTGTGTGGGCGAAACGTTGTCAATAAAAGATCACATTATACTGCATATGTGTTTATATTTCCACTGTGTCGGTATTTTATACCATTTATATTTATGGACGATCCTACTGACAAATTACACTTCTGTTCTTCTTAATTAGATTATACTCAACACTCTCTCTCTCTTCACTAAGATTTATACGTATATATATATATATATATATATATATATATATATATATATATATATATATATATATATATATATATATATATATATATATATATACGTATATATGTATGTACAAATCTTGGTGAAAGCTTTAAATTAGAAATTAATAATAAAATGAAATTTAACCCGAAGAGAATTTAAAAAACAAATAAGGAAGTAATAATTTAATAACTTTTTTAAATGTGACGAAATTTGAGAAAATTAAGGAAGCTTCAGTAATTCATAACTTGACGTAAAACTTTAATGACAACGTAAGGATAAATATTAAAAGTTGGTTCAGGGAAATACATTAAAATTACGAGCCCAGATTTTTTTTTTTTAAGTTTTTGGTTTAAATTCGTAAGTCAAAAAATATTAATTCAGCTGGGAAATTATTCCACATTTTTGGCCCTTTCAATAGCATTGAGTTTCAAGTCAGGTAAATACGGGGGAATTAAAAGAGGTATTTGTAGTGTGTGATGCCTGTGTGTTGTGTCACAGTCGTCCAGGAAGTGTTGTGTTGTGTTACAGTCGTCCAGGAAGTGTTGTGTTGTGTTACAGTCGTCCAGGAAGTGTTGTGTTGTGTTACAGTCGTCCAGGAAGTGTTGTGTTGTGTTACAGTCGTCCAGGAAGTGTTGTGTTGTGTTACAGTCGTCCAGGAAGTGTTGTGTTGTGTTACAGTCGTCCAGGAAGTGTTGTGTTGTGTTACAGTCGTCCAGGAAGTGTTGTGTTGTGTTACAGTCGTCCAGGAAGTGTTGTGTTGTGTTACAGTCGTCCAGGAAGTGTTGTGTTGTGTCACAGTCGTCCAGGAAGTGTTGTGTTGTGTCACAGTCGTCCAGGAAGTGTTGTGTTGTGTTACAGTCGTCCAGGAAGTGTTGTGTTGTGTTACAGTCGTCCAGGAAGTGTTGTGTTGTGTTACAGTCGTCCAGGAAGTGTTGTGTTGTGTTACAGTCGTCCAGGAAGTGTTGTGTTGTGTCACAGTCGTCCAGGAAGTGTTGTGTTGTGTCACAGTCGTCCAGGAAGTGTTGTGTTGTGTCACAGTCGTCCAGGAAGTGTTGTGTTGTGTTACAGTCGTCCAGGAAGTGTTGTGTTGTGTTACAGTCGTCCAGGAAGTGTTGTGTTGTGTTACAGTCGTCCAGGAAGTGTTGTGTTGTGTCACAGTCGTCCAGGAAGTGTTATGTTGTGTCACAGTCGTCCAGGAAGTGTTGTGTTGTGTCACAGTCGTCCAGGAAGTGTTATGTTGTGTCACAGTCGTCCAGGAAGTGTTGTGTTGTGTTACAGTCGTCCAGGAAGTGTTGTGTTGTGTCACAGGAAGTGTTGTGTTGTGTTACAGTCGTCCAGTCAGTCGTCCAGGAAGTGTTGTGTTGTGTCACAGTCGTCCAGGAAGTGTTATGTTGTGTCACAGTCGTCCAGGAAGTGTTGTGTTGTGTCACAGTCAGTCCAGGAAGTGTTGTGTTGTGTCACAGTGTTGTGTCACAGTCGTCCAGGAAGTGTTATGTTGTGTCACAGTCGTCCAGGAAGTGTTGTGTTGTGTCACAGTCGTCCAGGAAGTGTTGTGTTGTGTTACAGTCGTCCAGGAAGTGTTGTGTTGTGTTACAGTCGTCCAGGAAGTGTTGTGTTGTGTTACAGTCGTCCAGGAAGTGTTGTGTTACAGTCGTCCAGGAAGTGTTGTGTCACAGTCGTCCAGGAAGTGTTGTGTCACAGTCGTCCAGGAAGTGTTGTGTTAGGTCAGCGTCACACTACTGCTCACAAGATGAGCACTCATCACTAGTATCTGTGACATTAATATTTACCAACTTCTGGGATTTGAATGAGGACACATTATGGTGCTTAAAATCTGAGTTTGTGATGATTTTCATAAGAGTCGTTTCTTGTGTGATAAGTTTGATAACAGTCGTTTCTTGTGTGATGATTTTGATGTCTGCTTAGTGGACAGCTCAGACAGAACACCAGGTAGAAACTCCACAGGTGAGTTATGGGTAAGTGATGGTCAAGTACTGTAGTCTTAATACCATAGAATGCAGGATACAATACCGATTTTTTTCCATAATCTGTTTCTGATACCAAGTGGAAATAAACATTAAATTTTAAGAAACAATCAACGAGCAGACCGAGCAACTTACAATCAAATTTCTGTCTACTTCCAATTTATTATTTTCTGATGGGTTATCACATCATATGTATAACGCACGAGTGATTCAACACACTACACGGACTTCTCTTACTGCCCCTCACACTATACTCAAGATCAACAGTGACAAGAAGAGTCCCTGAGTAAGCAGCAATGCTTAGCATATACAATGATTATGGTTACTTAGTGGAGACACATCTGTGGTAACGCACAAGCTGACTGGTGCTCAGGGGACGACTGCTGGGAACGGTGGAGATGCAACAAGCCAAGAGCAGAGAAGGAGAGAGGGAGGGACGGAGGGAAGATGAATGGGAGAGACACTGGGGAGGAAGGACGCTGATTACGTAGGCAAAGCAAATAATTAAGTAAAAACAAACTGGAAAACTTAAAATTAATTTGTACAATGTATGAAGCTTTGACATAATCTTTCACGTGCCTAAAATGTGTGTCACAGCAGCCAGAGGGCTACGTGAGATGTGTAAACATATTACGTGAGAACCAGACGGGATGAGCCCTGAGGCACAGCAAGTTGGGCCTTGGGGCTACCCTGGAGGCTAGTCCCAATGATTACCTCCCTGCCCACCCTCCTATGTCTTGCCCAGCGACTATGAGATACCCTCAGAGATTGATTATTGTGATTATCTCCACGCCCACCTCTCTCTGCCTTCTCCTGTTTCCTCCTTTATCTTTCCTCTTCTAGCGATCTACTCTTCCACTTTCTCCACACTGCTACCTCCCTTGCTGCGACTCGCACATCCCTTCTCTACAAATACTAACAAGAAAAACTAATCTCTTTTAGTAGTTATACACAATTTAAGAATTTTGTGCGGTTAGACAGCGACAGTAGCAAACCCTTGGCTCTCTTTAAAAGCAACTTATTAGGTTCTCCAAGTCAGCTCCTGACGAGCCGGGCTGTGATGTGTGTCTACGATGAACTTAGTGCTACTGGCACTAATTGCCTCATTGGTCAGGCTATCAATCAGGAGGCCTAGTCTGGGATTGAACCATTGGGTAGATGACCTCCAAAAGCGACTATATATTACATATACAACCCATACATACACCCATTCATACATATACACATGCATAAAAAGACAATACATATACACACACATATACACTCTCACACATACATATGCACGGTACCATATGTATGTGTAGCCGGAAGACTATCATCACGGTGGGATGAGACTAGCAGGTGACGCTGTTGCCACGGCCGTGGTCAGTGTCGAGCATTGTGGTGACTATGGATGAACACACGTGAGTTTTGACAACGTTAGCAGAGAAAATCGACTTAGGTAAAGCAGAGTATGTTTTGCATTGGGTAAGGTGACAGGCTAGTACTGTTATTTCCAGCAGACCGTCAGAACAGTGTTGGCTGGCCACAACCACCGTGACAACAGTGCTGATGGGACACAACGACCATGGCCACTGTAGTGACGTTGCCCAACTACTGGATGCCGCGAACAGGTCATTACAGGAACACACTGTCTCTCTCTTTCCCTCTCTCTCTCTCTCTCTCTCTCTCTCACCCCTGTAATCCCCTCCTATCTCCCCTCGTGGTGTTCTTCGTCGCTACGTGGCATGAAACAGCACAGCAGGGCAGGTGTACAACAATGTGAAGGATTATGAGAGGTGGTGGTGAGTGTACACAGGTAACACACCAGGTAACACACTCTACTGGGCTTAACAAACACACTGTTCAAGCTCACACACACTCCTTGCTGTCACCTCACTCGCACACACTCTTCCTCTCATTAACTTTCACTAACCCGCACACACTCTTCCTCTCATTAACTCACTTACGTATGTACACACACACACACATACAAGGAAAAAAACTGTGAAGGACTGACGAGATGAAGAAGGACGATGGGTTGCTGATGGAGAAGTATGCCAAGAATTTAACAAGAGCTTCAAAGATGTCTTTACAGAAGAATGTAGAGTTATCGGAAATCAGTGGCTGTCAGACTAGATCAAAAGGTGCTAGAAATCTTCAACACAACAACAGAAGTGATACAACTACTAAGTGAGCAGGATGTCACAAAAGCTATGGGACCGGACAACATATCTCCATGGGTGCTGAGAGGAAGAGAAGAACCACTGTGTTACCCATTACCAAAACGCATACAACATATCTTTCTAATCAGAACATGTACCAGAAAATGGGAAAAATAAATTTGGCCCCCATGTGTAAAAAAACAGGGACAAAAGGCCCTGAATCACACACCAGTATCTTTAACTTGCATACTGCCAGAAGTTCTGGAAAAGCCAGTAAAGAAAAGGATATTAGAGCACTTGGAGAGAAGATTATTTACAGAAAACCAGCATGGATTTAGGGAGGAAAATCTTGTCTTACGAATGTGCTGGAGTTGTATGAGAGAATCACAGTAATAAAGCCAAGACAAGACTGGGTGGACTGCATCTTCTTGGAAAGCACTTGGTACTGTACCACACCCGAGATTAGTTCAGAAATTTGAACAACACAAAACAGGAATCGGTTTAGACTGCCCCACACACATTTCAAGGGGTTGTGTAACAAGTGCCACCCCTGGTGGGGAACCCACATCTAAAAGTTACAAACTTACATAGAAATACAAAGATTAATTTTGCCACAAGACTAGTGTAGTAGCAGTGATCATGACCAGCTGTGCCTCAACACTGCACAAACTTGACCTCAACAAGCTACAAGAAAGAAGGAAAATAGGAGAAATAATTATGCCATACAAATTATTATTATTATTATTATAATCAAGGGGGAAGCGCTAAACCCGGAGGATTATACAGCGCCTGGGGGGGGATGTGGAAGGCATTCAGGCTTAATTCGGGGAACTGGAGCACAGATCCAATTCCCTAAATCAAGAGCCCCTCACCAACATATGCCATACAAAGAACTCAAAAGAAATAAACCTGATTGACAAAAACGGACAACTGAGCTCAAAACTTCTCACACTGAATACAGCTGCCATAGAAAAAGACAAATGTGGTGTAATAGGTAAGTACTATGACAGGGGAACCTGCAGCTGTGGATTAAGACGTAAATGCACACACCATAAAGTGCCTCAGTATATAAAGAAAGGGACGGAGTTCTTTTCAGAAACACCAGGTATTTTTACCCTGATATATGCAAATCATCACTACAGACCAGATAATGCTACAACCCAAATTTTCTCAAATTCCCTCTGAAAAGAACACATCGTTACATAATTAAATATCGGGAAATGAATGATTGGTAAAAACAAGAAGGTATAGAGATAATCAATCTAAAGGAAGAAAAATTAAAAACACTGAAAGACAACGGGGGTACAGAGATTCTTGGCATAGAAACACAATGATCCAGTTTTTCACGAATCAAGATGCAACCAGTAGTGCAAAAAACAAAGATATGTACACCATTTGCCATGCTACAAAAAGTACAATACCAGAGGTACTAGCAAGACCCAATAGCCCAAACATTCCAAATAGTAAATCCTTCTTTCTTATGACTAACATACAGGTGGACGCCATCACTGTAGCAGCTATAGATCCTGGCAGTACGTCAGTCCAACATCAGAGAGTTAGACCAGCTGGAAGACTTATAGATTAAACACTAAGGACGGTAGAGCACGAACGTAACTCTGCTCTGGAGAATAACGGCCAGTAAACACAACAAAGTAATAACATATAATAGCATGTGTAATCACGGGTACCAGCGTTCGTGTTAACACACACGCACATCAGTGTTCGTGGTGACCCTCCCACCACTCCCTCACAACGCCACACAGGTGGGTGTGAGTGATGTGATGGGTGGACGTGGTTAATGTGACACGTATGCATGATTATTATTAAGGGTGCGTGTGTGTGACAGGTAAGGCGTATTTGTGGACAATAAACAAAAACGTAAAAAAAATGATACCAGCCACGTCCTTTTGTTATGAATTAACTAAAAACAGAACCCACTAGAGGTGAAAATAAACTTAATTTGATCTTCATGAAGAAGGACCTAATGAGAGACATAATCACAAGCACAATATACTCTGATCAGGCCATCATAGAAGAACAAACAAATATAGACCCAGGTGGAAAACTCCAGTAACAATATGCCATAAGGTATGTTCAGTAAATTTAACTTAAACAATCAGAGAACTGAGTGAATCAAAACTAGCGTAGAACTCTCAGATGTAACGTGGGAGACAGTCACGAGTACCCTGAAGCCTCACCCATGCTTGGAAAAGCTAACCACGGGAGCATACAAGATGTGCATTAAATATACATCACTGAGAAAACTTCAAGATCAAAATACAGAGAGCGTAGAAGAATGTACACAAAAATAGAGGGTTACTGAACTGCTTAACAATGTGGCTGTATCAGGAGCGACGGAACGGGAATTTTTTGCTGTGGGTTACCAGGTTAGGACTAACACTTAAACTTTCTTTTGTGTTTCTTCCGCCTGATAAGAAACAAATATTTCTACACATGTGCAAGATCGAATGTTAAGAACTACTTGTAGAATTAGACCATTAATCACACGAGGTTCATACACCGACCATGAAAAAGAAATGAGCGAGAGATGGGAGAAAATGTGAAATAAACCAAGTGAAAAACAGGAGCACCGTGGGCACAATAAGGGAACATTCTATCAACATCCGTGGCCCCAGACTGTAGAACATCTCGCCAGAAGATATCAGAAACGCTGCTGGAACAAATACCTCTACCAAGTACCCTATCAACCAGGTTGTGATAGATATATGAGTCAGTGGGCCGCCAGCAGCAACAGGCTAGTTGAATAAGCAAGCACCGGACAAGTTTGTCCCAGGGTCGAGATGCGGAAATAAGAAAACTCTCAGAATCCTCCAAAGGTATATCAAAGGTACAAGACCTGGAGAATCATCCTTGACTACATGTTATATACACGAGGTTGTACGGCCGTCACACTTGTCTATGTCCACCTAAGAGAGTCATGACCCAGCCCAGAGTGTCCTTATAACACTATCTTACCCTACCCTACCCTACATCCTTCCTAGTACCATCCCCTACCCTACATCCTTCCTAGTATCATCCCCTACCCTACCCAACCCAACATCCTTCCTAATGACATCCCCTACCTTACCCTACATCCTTCAGAGTACCATCCCCTACCCTACTTCCTTCCTAGTGACATCCTCTACCCTACCCTACATCCTTCCGAGTACTATCCCCTACCCTACCCTACTTCCTTCCTAGTGACATCCCCTACCCTACCCTACATCCTTCCTAGTACTATCCCCTACCCTACCCTACTTCCTTCCTAGTGGCATCCCCTACCCTACCCTACATCCTTCCTAGTACCATCCCCTACCCTACTTCCTTCCTAGTGACATCCCCTACCCTACCCTACATCCTTCCTAGTACCATCCCCTACCCTACTTCCTTCCTAGTGACATCCCCTACCCTACCCTACATCCTTCCGAGTACCATCCCCTACCCTACTTCCTTCCTAGTGACATCCCCTACCCTACCCTACATCCTTCCGAGTACCATCCCCTACTCTACCTCCTTCCTAGTACCATCCCCTTCCCTACCCTACCCTACCTCCTTACTAGTACCATCCCCTACCCTACCCTACCTCCTTCCTAGTACCATCCCCTACCCTACCCTACCTCCTTCCTAGTACCATCCCCTATCCTACCCTACCTCCTTCCTAGTACCATCCCCTACCATACCCTACCTCCTTCCTAGTACCATCCCCTACCTTACCTCCTTCCTAGTACCATCCCCTACCCTACCTCCTTCCTAGTACCATCCCTACCCTACCTCCTTCCTAGTACCATCCCTTACCATACCCTACCTCCTTCCTAGTACCATCCCCTACCCTACCCTTCCCTACTTCCTTCCTAGTACGATCCCCTACCTTACTTCCTTCCTAGTACCATCCCCTATCCTACCTCCTTCCTAGCACCATCCCCTACCCTACCTCCTTCCTAGTACCATCCCTTACCCTACCTCCTTCCTAGTACCATCCCCTACCCTACCCTACATCCTTCCTAGTACCATCCCCTACCCTACTTCCTTCCTAGTGACATTCCCTACCCTACCCTACATCCTTCCGAGTACCATCCCCTACCCTACCTCCTTACTAGTACCATCCCCTACCCTACTTCCTTCCTAGTGACATTCCCTACCCTACTCTACCTCCTTCCTAGTACCATCCCCTACCCTACCTCCTTACTAGTACCATCCCCTACCCTACCCTACCTCCTTCCTAGTACCATCCCCTACCCTACCCTACCTCCTTCCTAGTACCATCCCCTATCCTACCCTACCTCCTTCCTAGTACCATCCCCTACCATACCCTACCTCCTTCCTAGTACCATCCCCTACCTTACCTCCTTCCTAGTACCATCCCCTACCCTACCTCCTTCCTAGTACCATCCCTACCCTACCTCCTTCCTAGTACCATCCCTTACCCTACCCTACCCTACCTCCTTCCTAGTACCATCCCCTACCCTACCCTTCCCTACTTCCTTCATAGTACGATCCCCTACCTTACTTCCTAGTACCATCCCCTATCCTACCTCCTTCCTAGCACCATCCCCTACCCTACCTCCTTCCTAGTACCATCCCTTACCCTACCTCCTTCCTAGTACCATCCCCTACCCGACCCTACCTCCTTCCTAGTACCACACCTACCCTACCTTCTTCCTAGTACCATCCCCTACCCTACCCTTCCCTACTTCCTTCCTAGTACCATCCCCTACCCTACTTCCTTCCTAGTACCATCCCCTACCCAACCTCCTTCCTAGTACCATCCCCTACCCGACCCTACCTCCTTCCTAGTACCACACCTACCCTACCCTACCTCCTTTCTAATACCATCCGCTACCCGCTACTCCTAGTACCATCCCCTACCCTACCCTACCTCCTTCCTAGTACCATCCCCTACCCTACCCTACCTCCTTCCTAGCACCATCCCTTACCCTACCCTACCTCCTTCCTAGTACCATCCCCTACCCTACCCTACCTCCTTCCTAGAACCATCCCCTACCCTACCCTACCTCCTTCATAGTACCATCCCCTACCCTACCCTACCTCCTTCCTAGTACCATCCCCTACCCTTCCCTACTTCCTTCCTGGTACCATCCCCTACCCTACCTCCTTCCTAGTACCATCCCCTACCCTACCCTACCTCCTTCCTAGTACCATCCCCTACCCTACCCTACCTCCTTCCTAGTACCATCCTCTACCCTACCCTACCCTACCTCCTTCCTAGTACCATCCCCTACCCTACCCTACCCTACCTCCTTCCTAGTACCATCCCCTACCCTACCTCCTTCCTAGTACCATCCCCTACCCTACCCTACCTCCTTCCTAGTACCATCCCCTACCCTACCCTACCCTACCTCCTTCCTAGTACCATCCCCTACCCTACCCTACCCTACCTCCTTCCTAGTACCATCCCCTACCCTACCCTACCTCCTTCCTAGTACCATCCCCTACCCTACCTCCTTCCTAGTACCATCCCCTACCCTACCCTACCTCCTTCCTAGTACCACCTCTACCCTACCCTACCTCCTTCCTAGTACCATCCCCTACCCTACCCTACCTCCTTCCTAGTACCATCCCCTACCCTACCCTACCTCCTTCCTAGTACCATCCCCTACCCTACCCTACATACCTTACCTAGTACCATCCCCTACCCTACATCCTTCCTAGTGCCATCCCCTACCCTACCCTACCCTACCTCCTTCCTAGTACCATCCCCTACCCTACCCTACCTCCTTCCTAGTACCATCCCCTACCCTACCCTACCTCCTTCCTAGTACCATCCCCTACCCTACCCTACCTCCTTCCTAGTACCATCCCCTACCCTACCCTAATCCTTCCTAGTACCATCCCCTACCCTACCCTACCTCCTTCCTAGTACCATGCCCTACCCTACCCTACATCCTTCCTAGTACCATCCCCTACCCTACCCTACCTCCTTCCTAATACCATCCCCTACCCTACCCTACCCTACCTCCTTCCTAGTACCATCCCCTACCCTACCCTACATCCTTCCTAGTACCATCCCCTACCCTACCCTACCCTACCTCCTTCCTAATACCATCCCCTACCCTACCCTACATCCTTCCTAGTACCAACCCCTACCCTACCTCCTTCCTAGTACCATCCCCTACCCTACCCTACATCCTTCCTAGTACCATCCCCTACCCTACCCTACATCCTTCCTAGTACCATCCCCTACCCTATCCTACATCCTTCCTAGTACCAACCCCTACCCTACCTCCTTCCTAGTACCATCCCCTATCCTACCTCCTTCCTAGCACCATCCCCTACCCTACCTCCTTCCTAGTACCATCCCTTACCCTACCTCCTTCCTAGTACCATCCCCTACCCGACCCTACCTCCTTCCTAGTACCACACCTACCCTACCTTCTTCCTAGTACCATCCCCTACCCTACCCTTCCCTACTTCCTTCCTAGTACCATCCCCTACCCTACTTCCTTCCTAGTACCATCCCCTACCCAACCTCCTTCCTAGTACCATCCCCTACCCGACCCTACCTCCTTCCTAGTACCACACCTACCCTACCCTACCTCCTTTCTAATACCATCCGCTACCCGCTACTCCTAGTACCATCCCCTACCCTACCCTACCTCCTTCCTAGTACCATCCCCTACCCTACCCTACCTCCTTCCTAGCACCATCCCTTACCCTACCCTACCTCCTTCCTAGTACCATCCCCTACCCTACCCTACCTCCTTCCTAGAACCATCCCCTACCCTACCCTACCTCCTTCATAGTACCATCCCCTACCCTACCCTACCTCCTTCCTAGTACCATCCCCTACCCTTCCCTACTTCCTTCCTGGTACCATCCCCTACCCTACCTCCTTCCTAGTACCATCCCCTACCCTACCCTACCTCCTTCCTAGTACCATCCCCTACCCTACCCTACCTCCTTCCTAGTACCATCCTCTACCCTACCCTACCCTACCTCCTTCCTAGTACCATCCCCTACCCTACCCTACCCTACCTCCTTCCTAGTACCATCCCCTACCCTACCCTACCTCCTTCATAGTACCATCCCCTACCCTACCCTACCTCCTTCATAGTACCATCCCCTACCCTACCCTACCTCCTTCCTAGTACCATCCTCTACCCTACCCTACCCTACCTCCTTCCTAGTACCATCCCCTACCCTACCCTACCCTACCTCCTTCCTAGAACCATCCCCTACCCTACCCTACCTCCTTCATAGTACCATCCCCTACCCTACCCTACCTCCTTCCTAGTACCATCCCCTACCCTTCCCTACTTCCTTCCTGGTACCATCCCCTACCCTACCTCCTTCCTAGTACCATCCCCTACCCTACCCTACCTCCTTCCTAGTACCATCCCCTACCCTACCCTACCTCCTTCCTAGTACCATCCCCTACCCTACCCTACCTCCTTCCTAGTACCATCCTCTACCCTACCCTACCCTACCTCCTTCCTAGTACCATCCCCTACCCTACCCTACCCTACCTCCTTCCTAGTACCATCCCCTACCCTACCTCCTTCCTAGTACCATCCCCTACCCTACCCTACCTCCTTCCTAGTACCATCCCCTACCCTACCCTACCCTACCTCCTTCCTAGTACCATCCCCTACCCTACCCTACCCTACCTCCTTCCTAGTACCATCCCCTACCCTACCCTACCTCCTTCCTAGTACCATCCCCTACCCTACCTCCTTCCTAGTACCATCCCCTACCCTACCCTACCTCCTTCCTAGTACCACCTCTACCCTACCCTACCTCCTTCCTAGTACCATCCCCTACCCTACCCTACCTCCTTCCTAGTACCATCCCCTACCCTACCCTACCTCCTTCCTAGTACCATCCCCTACCCTACCCTACCTCCTTCCTAGTACCATCCCCTACCCTACCCTACATCCTTCCTAGTACCATCCCCTACCCTACATCCTTCCTAGTGCCATCCCCTACCCTACCCTACCCTACCTCCTTCCTAGTACCATCCCCTACCCTACCCTACATCCTTCCTAGTACCATCCCCTACCCTACCCTACCTCCTTCCTAGTACCATCCCCTACCCTACCCTAATCCTTCCTAGTACCATCCCCTACCCTACCCTACCTCCTTCCTAGTACCATGCCCTACCCTACCCTACATCCTTCCTAGTACCATCCCCTACCCTACCCTACCTCCTTCCTAATACCATCCCCTACCCTACCCTACCCTACCTCCTTCCTAGTACCATCCCCTACCCTACCCTACATCCTTCCTAGTACCATCCCCTACCCTACCCTACCCTACCTCCTTCCTAATACCATCCCCTACCCTACCCTACATCCTTCCTAGTACCAACCCCTACCCTACCTCCTTCCTAGTACCATCCCCTACCCTACCCTACATCCTTCCTAGTACCATCCCCTACCCTACCCTACATCCTTCCTAGTACCATCCCCTACACTATCCTACATCCTTCCTAGTACCAACCCCTACCCTACCTCCTTCCTAGTACCATCCCCTATCCTACCTCCTTCCTAGCACCATCCCCTACCCTACCTCCTTCCTAGTACCATCCCTTACCCTACCTCCTTCCTAGTACCATCCCCTACCCGACCCTACCTCCTTCCTAGTACCACACCTACCCTACCTTCTTCCTAGTACCATCCCCTACCCTACCCTTCCCTACTTCCTTCCTAGTACCATCCCCTACCCTACTTCCTTCCTAGTACCATCCCCTACCCAACCTCCTTCCTAGTACCATCCCCTACCCGACCCTACCTCCTTCCTAGTACCACACCTACCCTACCCTACCTCCTTTCTAATACCATCCGCTACCCGCTACTCCTAGTACCATCCCCTACCCTACCCTACCTCCTTCCTAGTACCATCCCCTACCCTACCCTACCTCCTTCCTAGCACCATCCCTTACCCTACCCTACCTCCTTCCTAGTACCATCCCCTACCCTACCCTACCTCCTTCCTAGAACCATCCCCTACCCTACCCTACCTCCTTCATAGTACCATCCCCTACCCTACCCTACCTCCTTCCTAGTACCATCCCCTACCCTACCCTACATCCTTCCTGGTACCATCCCCTACCCTACCTCCTTCCTAGTACCATCCCCTACCCTACCCTACCTCCTTCCTAGTACCATCCCCTACCCTACCCTACCTCCTTCCTAGTACCATCCTCTACCCTACCCTACCCTACCTCCTTCCTAGTACCATCCCCTACCCTACCCTACCCTACCTCCTTCCTAGTACCATCCCCTACCCTACCTCCTTCCTAGTACCATCCCCTACCCTACCCTACCTCCTTCCTAGTACCATCCCCTACCCTACCCTACCCTACCTCCTTCCTAGTACCATCCCCTACCCTACCCTACCCTACCTCCTTCCTAGTACCATCCCCTACCCTACCCTACCTCCTTCCTAGTACCATCCCCTACCCTACCTCCTTCCTAGTACCATCCCCTACCCTACCCTACATCCTTCCTAGTACCAACCCCTACCCTACCTCCTTCCTAGTACCATCCCCTACCCTACCCTACATCCTTCCTAGTACCATCCCCTACCCTACCCTACATCCTTCCTAGTACCATCCCCTACCCTATCCTACATCCTTCCTAGTACCATCCCCTACCCTACCTCCTTCCTAGTACCATCCCCTACCCTACCCTACATCCTTCCTAGTACCATCTCCTACCCTACCTCCTTCCTAGTACCATCCCCTACCCTACCCTACATCCTTCCTAGTACCATCCCCTACCCTACCCTACCTCCTTCCTAGTACCATCCCCTACCCTACCCTACATCCTTATTAGTACCATCCCCTACCCTACCCTACCCTACATCCTTCCTAGTACCATCCCCTACCCTACCCTACATCCTTCCTAGTACCATCCCCTACCCTACATCCTTCCTAGTACCATCCCCTACCCTACCCTACCTCCTTCCTAGTACCATCCCCTACCCTACCCTACATCCTTCCTAGTACCATCCCCTACCCTACATCCTTCCTAGTACCATCCCCTACCCTACCCTACCTCCTTCCTAGTACCATCCCCTACCCTACCCTACATCCTTCCTAGTACCATCCCCTACCCTACCCTACATCCTTCCTAGTACCATCCCCTACCCTACCCTACATCCTTCCTAGTACCATCCCCTACCCTACCCTACATCCTTCCTAGTACCATCCCCTACCCTACCCTACCTCCTTCCTAGTACCATCCCCTACCTCCTTCCTAGTACCATCCCCTACCCTACCCTACATCCTTCCTAGTACCATCCCCTACCCTACCCTACCTCCTTCCTAGTACCATCCCCTACCCTACCCTACCTCCTTCCTAGTACCATCCCCTACCCTACCCTACATCCTTCCTAGTAACATCCCCTACCCTACCCTACATCCTTCCTAGTACCATCCCCTACCCTACCCTACCTCCTTCCTAGTACCATCCCCTACCCTACCCTACATCCTTCCTAGTACCATCCCCTACCCTACCCTACCCTACATCCTTCCTAGTACCATCCCTACCCTACCTCCTTCCTAGTACCATCCCCTACCCTACCCTACCTCCTTCCTAGTACCATCCCCTACCCTACCCTACCTCCTTCCTAGTACCATCCCCTACCCTACCCTACCTCCTTCCTAGTACCATCCCCTACCATACCCTACCTCCTTCCTAGTACCACCTCTACCCAAGCTTACTTCCTAGTGTCAGCATAATTCAACATACATTAGCCTCCCTTATATCATCCCCTCCCGAGTAGCATCCCCTCCCTAACACCACCCCCTCCCTAATATCGCCCCTCCCTAGTATAACCCCTCTCCCAGCCTCGCCCATTCCTAGTATCATCACTAGCCTCATCCCCACGCCAGCATCACCCTTTCCCAGCATCACCCCTTCCCAGCACCACCCCTTCCCAGCACCACCCCTTCCAAGCACTACCCCTTACCAGCATCACCCCTTCCCAGCACTATCCCTTCCCCGCATCACCCCTTCCCAGCACCACCCCTTCCTAGCATCACCCCTTCCCAGCACCACCCATTCCCAGCACTATCCCTTCCCCGCATCACCCCTTCCCAGCACCACCCCTTCCCAGCATCACCCCTTCCCAGCACCACCCCTTCCCAGCACCACCCCTTCCACGCACTACCTCTTTCCCGCATCATCCCTTCCCAGCACCACCCCCTCCCAGCATCACCCCTTCCCAGCACCACCCCTTCCCAGCATCGCCGCCTTGCCCTACGCTAGGGGCAAGAAATGTGCGCACTCAAGCAGAACGGAAACCTTTAGCAACCTCACAGGCGGGACGGAAACCTCCGTGTAGCACCCTCACAGGCGGGACGGAAACCTCCGTGTAGCACCCTCACAGGCGGGACGGAAACCTCCGTGTAGCACCCTCACAGGCGGAGGGGAAACCTCCTTGTAGCAACCTCACAGGCGGAGGGGAAACCTCCTTGTAGCAACCTCACAGGCGGAGGGGAAACCTCCCTGCAGCAACCTCACAGGCAGAGCGGAAACCACCATGTAGCAGTCTCACAGGCAGAGCGGAAACCTCCATGTAGCAACCTCACAGACGGGGCGGAAACCTCCCTGTAGTAACTTCACTGGCAGAGAGGAAACCTCCCTGTAGCAACCTCACAGGCAGAGCGGAAACCACCATGTAGCAGTCTCACAGGCAGAACGGAAACCTCCATGTAGCAACCTCAGACGGGGCGGAAACCTCCCTGTAGCAACCTCACAGGCAGGGCGGAAACCTCCCTGTAGTAATCTCACTGGCAGAGCGGAAACCTCCCTGTAGCAACCTCACTGGCAGAGCGGAAACCTCCTTGTAGCAATTTCACAGACAGAGCGGAAACCTCCCTGTAGCAACTTCACAGGCAGAGCGGAAACCTCCCTGTAGCAACCTCACAGGCAGGGCGGAAACTTCCCTTTAGCAACCTCAATGGAACAGCGGAAACCTCATTGTAGCAACCTCACAGGCAGAGCGGAAACCTCCCTGCTGCAACATCACTGGCAAAGCGGAAACCTCCCTGTAGCAGCCTCATAGGCAGGGCGGAAGCCTCCCTGTAGTAACCTCACTGGCAGAGCGGAAACCTCCCTGTATCAACCTCACTGGCAGAGCGGAAACCTCCTTGTAGCAATTTCACAGGCAGAGCGGAAACCTCCCTGTAGCAACTTCACAGGCAGAGCGGAAACCTCCCTGTAGCAGCCTCATAGGCAGGGCGGAAGCCTCCCTGTAGTAACCTCACTGGCAGAGCGGAAACCTCCCTGTAGCAACCTCACTGGCAAAGCGGAAACCTCCTTGTAGCAATTTCACAGGCAGAGCGGAAACCTCCCTGCAGCAACTTCACAGGCAGAGCGGAAACCTCCCTGTAGCAACCTCACAGGCAGGGCGGAAACTTCCCTTTAGCAACCTCAATGGAAGAGCGGAAACCTCATTGTAGCAACCTCACAGGCAGAGCGGAAACCTCCCTTTAGCAACCTCACAGGCGGAGCAGAAACCTCCCTTTAGCAACCTCACAGGCAGAGAGAAAACCTCTGTGTGGTAGCTGCACAGACAACACGGAAACCTCCCTGTGGTAGAAGCATAGGCAGAACAGAAACCTTCCTGTAACTGCCTCACAGACAGGACGGAAACATCCCTGTAACAGCCTCACAAACAGGGTGGAAACCTCCGTGTAAAAGCCTCACAGCTATGATGGAAACCTCCCTGTAACAGCCTCACAGAGGGCGGAAACCTCCCTGTAACAGCCTCACACAGAGGGCGGAAACCTCCCTGTAACAGCCTCACACAGATGGCGGAAACCTCCCTGTAACAGCCTCACAGAGGGCGGAAACCTCCCTGTAACAGCCTCACACAGAGGGTGGAAACCTCCCTGTAACAGTCTCACACAGAGGGCGGAAACCTCCCTGTAACAGCCTCACACAGAGGGCGGAAACCTCCCTGTAACAGCCTCATAGAGGGCGGAAACCTCCCTGTAACAGCCTCACAGAGGGCGGAAACCTCCCTGTAACAGCCTCACACAGAGGGCGGAAACCTCTCTGTAACAGCCTCACAGAGAGGGCGGAAACCTCCCTGTAACAGCCTCACAGAGAGGGCGGAAACCTCCCTGTAACAGCCTCACACAGAGGGCGGAAACCTCCCTGTAACAACCTCACAGAGGGCGGGAACCTCCCTGTAACAGCCTCACACAGAGGGCGGAAACTCCCTGTAACAGCCTTACACAGAGTGCGGAAACCTCCCTGTAACAGCCTCACGCAGAGAGCGGAAACCTCCCTGTAACAGCCTCACACAGGGAGCGGAAACCTCCCTGTAACAGCCTCACACAGAGGGCGGAAACCTCCCTGTAACAGCCTCACACAGAGGGCGGAAACCTCCCTGTAACAGCCTCACACAGAGGGCGGAAACCTCCCTGTAACAGCCTCACACAGAGGGCGGAAACCTCCCTGTAATAGCCTCACACAGAGGGCTGAAACCTCCCTGTAACAGCCTCACACAGAGGGCGGAAACCTCCCTGTAACAGCCTCACACAGAGGGCGGAAACCTCCCTGTAACAGCCTCATACAGAGGGCGGAAACCTCCCTGTAACAGCCTCACACAGAGGGCGGAAACCTCCCTGTAACAGCCTCACACAGAGGGCTGAAACCTCCCTGTAACAGCCTCACACAGAGGGCGGAAACCTCCCTGTAACAGCCTCACACAGAGGGCGGAAACCTCCCTGTAACAGCCTCACACAGAGGGCGGAAACCTCCCTGTAACAGCCTCACACAGAGGGCGGAAACCTCCCTGTAATAGCCTCACACAGAGGGCTGAAACCTCCCTGTAACAGCCTCACACAGAGGGCGGAAACCTCCCTGTAACAGCCTCACACAGAGGGCGGAAACCTCCCTGTAACAGCCTCATACAGAGGGCGGAAACCTCCCTGTAACAGCCTCACACAGAGGGCGGAAACCTCCCTGTAACAGCCTCACACAGAGGGCGGAAACCTCCCTGTAACAGCCTCACAGAATGGATGATTAATGCAGTCACTACATCCGGAATACTGACCCACCCTGACCCACCAGTCACCCACCCTGACCCTCCAGTCACCCACCCTGACCCACCAGTCATACACCCTGACCCACCCTGACCCTCCAGTCACCCACCCTGACCCACCAGTCACCCACCCTGACCCACCATTCACACATCCTGACCCACCAGTTACCCACCCTGACCCTCCAGTCACCCACCCTGACCCACCAGTCACCCACCCTGGCCCTCCAGTTACCCACCCTGACCCTCCAGTCACCCACCCTGACCCACCAGTCATACACCCTGACCCACCCTGACCCTCCAGTCACCCACCCTGACCCACCAGTCACCCACCCTGACCCACCAGTCACCCACCCTGACCCTCCAGTCACCCACCCTGACCCACCAGTCACCCACCCTGGCCCTCCAGTTACCCACCCTGACCCACCCTGACCCTCCAGTCACCCACCATGACCCACCAGTCACCCACCCTGACCCATCAATCACCCACCATGACCCACCAGTCACCCACCCTGACCCTCCAGTCACCCACCCTGACCCTTCAGTCACCCACCCTGACCCTTCAGTCACCCACTCTGACCCACCAGTCACCCACCCTGACCCACCAGTCACCCACCCTGACCCACCAGTCACCCACCCTGACCCTCCAGTCACCCACCATGACCCACCGGTCACCCACCATGACCCTTCAGTCACCCACCCTGACCCTCAAGTCACCCACCCTTACCCACCAGTCACCCACCCTGACCCACCAGTCACCCACCCTGACCCTCCAGTCACCCACCCTGACCCACCAGTCACCCACCCTGACCCACCAGTCACCCACCCTGACCCTCCAGTCACCCACCATGACCCACCGGTCACCCACCATGACCCTTCAGTCACCCACCCTGACCCTCAAGTCACCCACCCTTACCCACCAGTCACCCACCCTGACCCACCAGTCACCCACTCTGACCCACCAGTCACCCACCCTGACCCACCAGTCACCCACCCTGACCCACCAGTCACCCACCCTGACCCTCCAGTCACCCACCCTGACCCTCCAGTCACCCCCCCTGATCCTCCTGCCACCCACCCTGACCCTCCAGTCACCCTGCCCCAACAGTTACCCACCCTGCCTCACAAATCACAACCTGCCTCGCCTATCACCCACTCTGTCCTACCAGTCACCCACCCTGCCCCACCAGTCACTCACTCTGCTTCACCAGTCACTCACCCTGGCCCACTAGTCACTCACCCTGGCCCACCAGTCACTCACCCTGCCCCACCAGCCACCCATCCTGCCCCACTAGTCACCCACTCTGCCCCACCATTCACTCACCTTGGTTCACTAGTCATCCACTCTGACCCACCACTCACCTTGACCCACCAGTCACCCACCCTGCCCCACCAGTCATTCACCCTGACCCTCGTCACCCACCCTGACCCACCAATCATTCAAACTTACCCCACAGTCACCTACCCTGACCCACCAGTCACCCACCCTCACCCACCACTCACCCTGACCCACCAGTCACCCACTCTGCTCCAACAGTCACCCACCTTGCCTCACAAGTCACAACCTGCCCCACCAGTAACCCACCTTGCCCCACCAGTCACCCACCCTGCCCCACCAGTCACTCACCCTGGCCCACCAGTCACTCACCCTGCCCCACCAGTCACCCACCTTGCCCCACCAGTCACTCACCCTGGCCCACTCGTCACCCACTCTGACCCACCACTCACCCTGACCCACCAGTCACCCACCCTGCACCACCAGTCACTCACCCTGCCCCACCAGTCATTCACCCTGGCCCTCTAGTCACCCACTGTAACCCCCCAGTCACCCACTAACTTGCCAGTCATGACCAACCAGTCACCCACCCTGACGTACCAGTCACCCAGGCTCACCCACCAATCATTCACACTGACCCGCCAGTCACCCACCCTGATCCACCAGTCACCCACCCTGACCCACCAATCACTCACCGTGCCCCACTAGTCACCCACCCTGCCACACCAGTCACCCACCCTTCCCCACCAGTCACTCACCCTGCCCCACCAGTCACTCACCCTGACCCACCAGTTACCCACCCTGCCCCACCAGTCACCCACTCTTCCCCACCAATCACCCTGACCCACCAGTCACCCACCCTGCACCACCAGTCACCCACCCTGCCCCACCAGTCACTCACCCTGCCCCACCAGTCACCCACTCTGCCCCACCAGTCACTCACCCTGCCCCACCAGTCACCCACCCTGCCCCACCAGTCACTCATCCTGCCCCACCAGTCACTCACCCTACCCCACCAGTCACCCACTATTCCCCACCAATCACCCTGAACCACCAGTCACCCACCATGCCCCACCAGTCACCCACCCTGCCCCACCAGTCACTCACCCTGCCCCAACAGTCACCCACCCTGCCCCACCAATCACCCTGACCCACCAGTCACCCACCCTGAACCACCAGTCACCCACCCTGCCCCACCAGTCACTCACCCTGCCCCACCAGTCACCCACCCTGCCCCACCAGTCACTCACCCTGCCCCACCAGTCACCCACCCGGCCCCACCAGTCACTCATCCTGCCCCACCAGTCACTCACCCTACCCCACCAGTCACTCACCCTACCCCACCAGTCACCCACTCTTCCCCACCAATCACCCTGAACCACCAGTCACCCACCATGCCCCACCAGTCACCCACCCTGCCCCACCAGCCACTCACCCAGCCCCACCAGACACTCACCCAGCCCCACCAGCCACTCACCCTGCCCCACCAGTCACTCACCCTGCCCCACCAGTCACCCACCCTGCCCCACCAGTCACCCACCCTGCCCCACCAGCCACTCACCCTGCCCCACCAGTCACTCACCCTGCCCCACCAGCCACTCACCCTGCCCCACCAGTCACCCACCCTGCCCCACCAGCCACTCACCCTGCCCCACCAGTCACTCACCCTGCCCCACCAGCCACTCACCCTGCCCCACCAGTCACCCACCCTGCCCCACCAGTCACCCACCCTGCCCCACCAGTCACCCACCCTGCCCCACCAGTAACTCACCCTGCCCCACCAGTCATCCACCCTGCCCCACCAGTCACTCACCCTGCCCCACCAGTCACCCACCCCGCCCCACCAGTCACCCACCCTGCCCCACCAGTCCCTCACCCTGCCCCACCAGTCACTCACCCTGCCCCACCAGTCACCCACCCTGCCCCACCAGTCCCTCACCCTGCCCCACCAGTCCCTCACCCTGCCCCACCAGTCACCCACCCCGCCCCACCAGTCACCCACCCTGCCCCACCAGTCCCTCACCCTGCCCCACCAGTCACTCACCCTGCCCCACCAGTCATGTTTCAGGGACACTGGTAATAACACGTCACAAAACACTCACTAATCCTGCACTGGTTCAAGGACGTCTTTACGTATCAGAAAAATTACGATCACTGTTTTCTCTCAAAATGATGAATTGGGTGATTAAAAAAATCGAAAAATTTCAGTGTGACCTGTTATGTCCAAATGTGACCTGGTTATGTCCGAAGGTGATCTAGTTATGTCCAAAGGTGACCTGGTTGTGTCCAAAGGTGACCTTGTTATGTCCAAAGGTAACCCGGTCATGTCCAGAAGCGACCAGGTTATGTCCAAAGGTGACCAGGTTATGAAGCAGGTCACACACGTCTGGGCGAGCCTGGTAGGGACTTTAAGTTCCACTGTTGCTTTGCTGTCCTCGGTTCACGTACATTGATCACTGGTTCACGGCACTACACTGGGAGGAGGATGGGACGGGGCCGCGACGTCGCACGACGCCCGCTGAAGGCGTCGCCGCTGACGTTGGTGTTGTCTGGGGAAAGGGGATGGGGAAGGGAGGACGGGGGGCACAAGGGGGGGGTGCATGCATGTTTACCGTTGGTGAGTGCAAGCAGAGGTCTACAAGCAGCGGTGCAGGTAGGCGGAGCAGCGGCCCCGCGAGGACTGAACACCCAGCAGAAGCAAGCATCGATTCCCGGGGAGTCGACACGCGCCTGCTCCACCTCCAGCCCACCCAGAAGCCCACCCAGCAGCCCACCCAGCCTCACCCGTTGCCATGGTGATCCACACACACACACACACACACACACACACACACACACACACACACACACACACACACACACACACATACACACACACACACACGCAAACACAGCATCCTCGCCACCACCGCCCAGCTGATGCACCCAACGAAAGTTTGACGTCCGCGCCGCCCAGCGCCCACCACAGTACAACTACGCCAACCCTAACATCTAACCTTAGCCCAGTAAGTTCAAACTACGACTAAGCGCAAAACTGAACCCTCTAAGGCAAAATACGGCTCTCGGGCACAAAACTCGGCCGTTTGGGGCATAACTTGGTCCTCCGATATGAAACACGGCTCTAGGGCAATACTCCGTCCACTGGGGCGAAACACAGCCCTATGCCGCAAAACTCCGACACCTGGAACAAAATTCGGCATCATGGTACGAAACACGGTGCCGTGAGATAAAACTGGCCCCACATGAGTCAAAACAGCCGCCAGATGGAATAAAACTTAACCATACCTGAAGGATGCTTCTGGGGTCGACGTCCCCCCGGCCCGGTTTCAGACCAGGCCTCCTGGTAGTTCAAGACCTGATTAGCCAGGGTGTTACTGCTGGTCGCACACATTTCGACATACGAGCCAGAGATCGGCTGTTCAGGAGCTAATTAATGTGAGAGACAAGCAAAATCGTGAAGCACTGCACATTTTGTTCCATCCTAGAGAGAGTGGCCGTAAATCTCCAAACAGAAATCACTCCTTACGAAAGCGAAAGACTGGACAGAGGGTGTAATATACCCCCAGTGCAGAGTAGGGGCGCCATTACTACACTAAGAGAACATACAATAAGTGTACGGGGCCCAAGACTTTTCAACAGCCTCCAACCACAGGGGAATTACAAATAGACCCTTGGCTGCCTTCAAGAGGGAGCTGAACAGATACCTAAAGTCAGTACCTGACAAGCCGGGCTGTGGTTCGCACGTTGCACTATGTGTGGCCAGCAATAACAGCCTGGTTGATAAGGTTCTGATCCACCGGGAGACCTGGTCAAGGACTGGACCGCGGGGGCGTTGACCTCCGAGACACCTTCCAGGTTGACTCTAGATACACCTGGAGGTGACTGTGTGGGAAGATCTCACCTTCAGTGATCACAACAGTGTCGCCGTCACTGGTGACTGTGTGGGAAGATCTCACCTTCAGTGATCACAACAGTGTCGCCGTCACTGGTGACTGTGTGGGAAGATCTCACCTTCAGTGATCACAACAGTGTCGCCGTCACTGGTGACTGTGTGGGAAGATCTCACCTTCAGTGATCACAACAGTGTCGCCGTCACTGGTGACTGTGTGGGAAGATCTCACCTTCAGTGATCACAACAGTGTCGCCGTCACTGGTGACTGTGTGGGAAGATCTCACCTTCAGTGATCACAACAGTGTCGCCGTCACTGGTGACTGTGTGGGAAGATCTCACCTTCAGTGATCACAACAGTGTCGCCGTCACTGGTGACTGTGTGGGAAGATCTCACCTTCAGTGATCACAACAGTGTCGCCGTCACTGGTGACTGTGTGGGAAGATCTCACCTTCAGTGATCACAACAGTGTCGCCGTCACTGGTGACTGTGTGGGAAGATCTCACCTTCAGTGATCACAACAGTGTCGCCGTCACTGGTGACTGTGTGGGAAGATCTCACCTTCAGTGATCACAACAGTGTCGCCGTCACTGTCGCAAAGAAAATGTTAAATTGGATAACTAGAACCTTGAGAACAAGAGATGTCAGTACACTGATGATAAGTCTTCAAGCCACTTGTTCACAGCCTCATGGGATGAACACAGCCCCCTGGGACGAACACAGCCCCCTGGGATAAAACACAGTCCCGTGGGATGAACACAACCCCGTGGGATAAAACACAGCCCCGTGGGATGAAAACAGCCCCGTGTTATAAAACATAGTCCCGTGGGATGAACACAGCCCCCTGGGACGAACACAGCCCCCTGGGATAAAACACAGTCCCGTGGGATGAACACAACCCCGTGGGATAAAACACAGCCCCGTGGGATGAAAACAGCCCCGTGTTATAAAACATAGTCCCGTGGGATGAACACAGCCCCCTGGGACGAACACAGCCCCCTGGGATAAAACACAGTCCCGTGGGATGAACACAACCCCGTGGGATAAAACACAGCCCCGTGGGATGAAAACAGCCCCGTGTTATAAAACATAGTCCCGTGGGATGAACACAGCCCCCTGGGACGAACACAGCCCCCTGGGATAAAACACAGTCCCGTGGGATGAACACAACCCCGTGGGATAAAACACAGCCCCGTGGGATGAAAACAGCCCCGTGTTATAAAACATAGTCCCGTGGGATGAACACAGCCCCCTGGGACGAACACAGCCCCCTGGGATAAAACACAGTCCCGTGGGATGAACACAACCCCGTGGGATAAAACACAGCCCCGTGGGATGAAAACAGCCCCGTGTTATAAAACATAGTCCCGTGGGATGAACACAGCCCCCTGGGATAAAACACAGTCCCATTGGATGAAACACCCCCTGGGATAAAACAGTCCCGTGGGATAAAACAGCCCCGTGGGATAAAACAGCCCCGTGGAATAAAACAGTCCCGTGGGATAAAACAAGTTCCATGAGATAAAACAGCCCCGTGGGATAAAACAGTCCCGTGGGATAAAACAGCCCCGTGGGATAAAACACAGCCCCGTGGGATAAAACAGTCCCGTGGGATAAAACAGTCCCGTGGGATAAAACAGCCCAGTGGGATAAAACAGTCCCGTGGGATAAAACAGCCCCGTGGGATAAAACAGCCCCGTGGAATAAAACACAGCCCCGTGGGATAAAACACAGACCCGTGGGATAAAACAACCCCGTGGGATAAAACAGTCCCTTGGGATAAAACACAGCCCCGTGGGATAAAACAGTCCCGTGGGATAAAACAGTCCCTTGGGATAAAACACAGCCCCGTGGGATAAAACAGTCCCTTGGGATAAAACACAGCCCCGTGGGATAAAACAGTCCCGTGGGATAAAACAGTCCCGTGGGATAAAACAGTCCCGTGGGATAAAACAGTCCCGTGGGATAAAACAGCCCCGTGGGATAAAATAGCCTCGTGGGATAAAATAGCCTCGTGGGATAAAACACAGCCCCGTGGGATAAAACAGTCCCTTGGGATAAAACACAGCCCCGTGTTATAAAGCATAGTCCCGTGGGATGAAACACACCCCCTGGGATAAAACAGTCCCGTGGGATAAAACAGTCCCGTGGGATAAAACAGCCCCGTGGGATAAAATAGCCTCGTGGGATAAAACACAGCCCCGTGGGATAAAACAGTCCCGTGGGATAAAACACAGCCCCGTGGGATAAAACAGTCCCGTGGGATAAAACAGTCCCGTGGGATAAAACACAGCCTCATGGGATGAACACAGCCCTCTGGGATAAAACACAGCCCCTTGGGATGAAACACACCCCCTGGGATAAAACAGTTCCGTGGGATAAAACAGTTCCGTGGGATAAAACAGTTCCGTGGGATAAAACAGCCCCGTGGGATAAAACAGTCCCGTGGGATAAAACACAGCCCCGTGGGATATAAGTCCCGTGGGATAAAACAGTCCCGTGGGATAAAACAGTCCCGTGGGATAAACAGCCCCGTGGGATAAACAGCCACGTGGGATAAAACAGTCCCGTGGGATAAAACAGCCCCGTGGGATAAAACACAGCCCCGTGGGATGAACACAGCCCTGTGTTATAAAACATAGTCCCGTGGGATGAACACAGCCCCCTGGGATAAAACACAGTCCCATGGGATGAAACACACCCCCTGGGATAAAACAGTCCCGTGGGATAAAACACAGCCCCGTGGGATAAAACAGCCCCGTGGGATAAAACAGTCCCGTGGGATAAAACAAGTTCCATGGGATAAAACAGCCCCGTGGGATAAAACAGTCCCGTGGGATAAAACAAGGTCCATGGGATAAAACAGCCCCGTGGGATAAAAAAGTCCCGTGGGATAAAACAAGGTCCATGGGATAAAACAGCCCCGTGGGATACAACAGCCCCGTGGGATAAAACACAGCCCCGTGTGATAAAAGTCCCGTGGAATAAAACAGTCCCGTGGGATAAAACAGTCCCGTGGGATAAAACACAGCCCCGTGAGATAAAACAGCCCCGTGGGATAAAACAGTCCCGTGGGATAAAACACAGCCCCGTGGGATAAAACAGTCCCGTGGGATAAAACACAGCCCCGGGGTCATGTTTTATTTAACGTGTAGGCCCATAGGCCTACACGTTAAATAAAACATGACCCCGTGAGAGGCAGGGGAATGGGGAGAGAAATCCTTCTGAGAGAGAGAGAGAGAGAGAGAGAGAGAGAGAGAGAGAGAGAGAGAGTTTGTGGGGGGGACGGAGTGGGGGGTTAATTACCAAGCGGTAATTGCCTAGTTAAGATGACGAGATGTGATCTTGATCACCTGGGCCAGTCTCTCGCCTTCCCGTTGGTGGGCTGCCTTCATCCACAACTGTCGTACCTTGTTCTGAAGCTGTGTACTGTCTCCGCTTGTACTGTGTGGCTCGCGAACTCTCCTCCCTCAACACTGTCACTCTAGTAGAGTGTGTTAGTCTTGTGTGTACACAAATTCTAGTTCTAGTCTTCTGTGCTGAGTAATCAGTACATCCATCTAGACGCCACCGGGTCATACAATGCTGTGCCTGTGATGTACCTGCAACCGGCTTCAAGGGCTTTTGAACGCCTCCCAGTCTTACTGATCGCCTATTGAACCAGGCTGATGCCGTTTTTAGCCTACTTGCCCACATATCCATCACAGCCTGGTTGATCTAACACTTGGCGGAGGTAAGTGATCCAGTTTTCTCTTGACACCTACACTTGTCCTGGTAAAGTTTTTGATAGTTGCTGGTAACAGGGTGAAGTCTTGGACCACGGATGATGGTCTTACAATGTTTTCTGGTGCCCACGGCGCCCCTGCTTTTCACTGGGTTTATTTTGTACCTCCATATCTTTCACTCCAGTTATGTTGTTACGGCAGTGTTCAGATTGGGGATCAGCTCCCCCATTATTATCCAGGTATATATTATCATTCGTTCCGGTGAGTACATTCCAAGTACGTGAAGGTACTCCCAGTAGTTTGTTGTACTGACTCTGTACATCTTCAAACTCCGATATTGTATCTCTCCTGTCTTGAGGAAGCCGTGAGCACAGAACAATACTCTTTCAAGACGTGGGATCACGAGTGATCTCAATAGTATCATCATCGGAATTGTAACTCTGATGATGATACTGTAACAGGTAAGTCAACTGTAGATATAAATCCAGATGTACTCTGTTAACCCGCCTAGTTCATAGGCCTTTTGTATATCCACATCCTCTTGCTCTACCCTCCACAATCATTATCCACTCCGTCGTTTTTCTTGACCTTTTCTGCAGTTGCTTTGTGTTTTATTGTGTTCTGTGATCGTTGTGTTCTTTATTTCTCTTATTTTTTGTGTTGCTAACTGATTATAATTTTATATATATCGTCTACTGAGGCGACTTTCCTACTTATTTTGGTACCGTCCTCAGCTGAGAAGTCTTTAAGAGTTCCAACACCAATATGTTGGATCCTTCAGCTAACACTGAGCTCATCCCATTATTATTTAATTAATATCGCGTTATGGTCGATGTATCGCAATAATAATAATAATAATAATAATAATAATAATAATAATAATAATAATAATAATAATCTCGCCGAAATATATGGCGCTATCGCAGATATGTAGCAACATTAATTATCAGGAATATTTACTACTACTACTACTACTACTACTACTACTACTACTACTACTAATAATAATAATAATAATAATAATAATAATAATAATAATAATAATAATAATAAAATCTAACATTTAGATATAACAGACAAAATATGTGGCAGTGAGCAACGGGGAGGTGGCACCATCGTACCTGAACGATAACATGACAGTGGCACTGACAACACACCTCTGATAAGTGCCAACCAACCGTGGTCCCCAGTGCCAGCATTCAGTGCTCCCCCCCTCTCTTCATTCCCGGGCACTGACGCACCATACCCTCACGGGCACCACCAAAATGCTGGAAGGAATAACCAACACACACTGGATGGCATCACCAACACACTTCCAGGCACCTACAACACACTGGATGGCATCACCAACACACTTCCAGGCACCTACAACACACTGGATGGCATCACCAACACACTTCCAGGCACCTACAACACACTGGATGGCATCACCAACACACTTCCAGGCATCCCCATCACATCCTCCTCAAAGGTTATATTTAACTTTGGGTTGTTAGCAGGCAAGCATTTTTTAACTTCCGGTAAAGCTGTATGAGCGGAGAGTCGCTGGTATTACAGAGGTGAAGCTGCACCAGACACGTCCAGCGCACCATCACACAACTGTAACAGCTGTAGGCTCAGTAATCCCTCGATAACACTCAGCTATAAACACTCATCTTGCCTCTCCTCTGACGGTTCCACCTGTGTGTAAACATGATAATACACTGCGTTTAAAAATCTTGGTCTCGTCTATGAAAGAGAAAGTCCCAGAATGGAAGGCTTCGCTTTCCCCAATTCCGACCATAAATTGAATCAAAGGAACGACCCCCATTCAGGCTATGAAGGGAATTTTCAAGAATTTCTTCCAATGACCATTAGTAAGGATTTTTATTATACGCCTGTGATATACCTGTTACAGGTATCGAAAATTTCTTACTCTCTCAGCCTAGCTTGGGGTCAGGCTTTTCTGTCGATTGTCCGTTCAACCAGGCTGTTGCTGACGGTGGCTCACGGCCCACACGGAGATTGAGGGGATCACAAAACTCTTTGGGAATGGGAGTTATACTCCTTGAAGGAAACATCAGTCAGGAGACTGACTGACATGTCTTCAAGAACATGTCCTCAAGAACATGTCTTCAAGATCATGTCTTCAAGAACATGTCTTCAAAGAACTGTAGAGTTATTCAGCAGCAACAAGAGGCCTTTTTTCCTAACTATTCCATTTTGTGCTGATAACGGCTATTAAAAACACAAAATCAACAGACTATTAAAAATCACCTTATTTAATTCAGTGATAACTGGTCAACAGAGGCAGCTTGACATGGGTCGATTTCCACTAACAGTTGACGTATCGCGCTGATAAACACTTGTGACTCGTGGAACTGTCCGCTCAGCAAGTGTTACCTCAAAATCTGACAGAGTTTAAATATAGTTGTGTTCTCATCGTCAATGAGGACCTACAGTGATAACTGACAATCAAATGCTCTCTAGAAAATCATTCAAATCTGGCCCTAGGCATTCTGTTGCTTCGTGATTTCCATTTCAGACATTTATAATGGAAGAATGTAGCCTAGTTGTAATAGAGAAAATCTCAGGAGATAGTTGAGATGAATAATCTCACACAAACCAACTATTAAGACTGTGATAAATTCACCTTAAGCAAACAATCTGAAACCCACCAAACAAAGAGATACCCTTGACCTTACATTCACAAATGAGGATCAAGTACTGAACATAATGGTGTTGAATACAACTAACTAGAGCCTATATTAAGTTCAGAGGTACACCACCAACACACTGGAAGGCAACATTAACACATTGGAAGGCATCACCACCACACTGGATGGCATCACCATCACAGAGGAGAGCATCACCAATATACTGCAAGGCATCACTAACACATTGGCAGGCATTACCACACACACACACACACACACACACACACACACACACACACTCAACTTCGACAATAAATACATTAAGTGAGATCAAGTAAACATGACCTTACCGAAATATGAAATATGGGGAAATAATAATACCGCTGACATGGATTTGAACCAGTGTCTCAAGAGGATGACTTAGATGGGACTAGAAATATATTCCAGACACGTTACTATTAAGAGTAAATAAGAGTAGATGCATGTGAGAGAGTGAAAGGCGTCCTCTCTACTGGAAACGACAGAATCAGGAAACCTCTCTAAGGTTGCAGAACGAAACACTGGTTAGACAAATGAAAAACACTTGAGCTCAAACTGAATGCATCACACAGGGTCCAGGAGAGACAGGAGAACAAAAAAATTGATGAAACTGAAAGAACTCCTAAATACTTTTTTTCTCATATGCAAAATGCAGGAAAAAACCACAACTAGTATCGGGACCTTCCTTAAGCGAGATGGAACTTCCAATGATGACAACAAAAAATGTGAGTGAAATTCAGCATGAATTTCTCATAAGACTGAAAACTCCGGCGACATCTCCATGTTTTCTGACGTAACTCGAACTTCGCTCGGCTTCGAAGCCACTGACAGCATGCCCGTGTACCCTGCCCCAGGCCCAGGCTCCTCGAACTCCATAGTTATCACGAACTGTTAAAAAAAAAAAATACTATAACACGCCTTCAATATCGTAGTCAGATGGAAGATGAGATTAAGACAAGTGAGTTCTTTCACAAGTGATTCAAAATCATTGATATAATCCCACTAGATAAAGGTGCCAATAAATCAGCCACAAAACACTACAGACCAATACCACTGACATTAAAAATTATCAAAATATTTTAAATACTTTTCAGAAGAGCGAGTGTTGAATACATGACTTCACAACATTTGGACATCCCAGGGCAGCGGGCATTTAGAGCAGGTCGCTCCTGCCTCCCGCAACTACTGGATCACTATAATATGGTCTTGGATGGTCGCTCCTGCCTCCCGCAACTACTGGATCACTATAATATGGTCTTGGATGGTCGCTCCTGCCTCCCGCAACTACTGGATCACTATAATATGGTCTTGGATGGTCGCTCCTGCCTCCCGCAACTACTGGATCACTATAATATGGTCTTGGATGGTCGCTCCTGCCTCCCGCAACTACTGGATCACTATAATATGGTCTTGGATGGTCGCTCCTGCCTCCCGCAACTACTGGATCACTATAATATGGTCTTGGATGGTCGCTCCTGCCTCCCGCAACTACTGGATCACTATAATATGGTCTTGGATGGTCGCTCCTGCCTCCCGCAACTACTGGATCACTATAATATGGTCTTGGATGGTCGCTCCTGCCTCCCGCAACTACTGGATCACTATAATATGGTCTTGGATGGTCGCTCCTGCCTCCCGCAACTACTGGATCACTATAATATGGTCTTGGATGGTCGCTCCTGCCTCCCGCAACTACTGGATCACTATAATATGGTCTTGGATGGTCGCTCCTGCCTCCCGCAACTACTGGATCACTATAATATGGTCTTGGATGGTCGCTCCTGCCTTCCGCAACTACTGAATCACTATAATATGGTCTTGGATGGTCGCTCCTGCCTCCCGCAACTACTGGACCACTATAATATGGTCTTAGATGGTCGCTCCTGCCTCCCGCAACTACTGGACCACTAAAATATGGTCTTGGATGGTCGCTCCTGCCTCCCGCAACTACTGGACCACTATAATATGGTCTTGGATGGTCGCTCCTGCCTCCCGCAACTACTGGACCACTATAATATGGTCTTGGATGGTCGCTCCTGCCTCCCGCAACTACTGGATCACTATAATATGATCTTGGATGGTCGCTCCTGCCTCTCGCAACTACTGGACCACTATAATATGGTCTTGGATGGTCGCTCCTGCCTCCCGCAACTACTGGACCACTATAATATGGTCTTGGATGATCGCTCCTGCCTCCCGCAACTACTGGACCACTATAATATGGTCTTGGATGGTCGCTCCTGCCTCCCGCAACTACTGGACCACTATAACATGGTCTTGGATGGTCGCTCCTGCCTCCCGCAACTACTGGACCACTATAACATGGTCTTGGATGTTCGCTCCTGCCTCCCGCAACTACTGGACCACTATAACATGGTCTTGGATGGTCGCTCCTGCCTCTCGCAACTACTGGACCACCATAACATGGTCTTGGATGGTCGCTCCTGCCTCTCGCAACTACTGGACCACTATAATATGGTCTTGGATGGTCGCTCCTGCCTCCCGCAACTACTGGACCACTATAATATGGTCTTGGATGATCGCTCCTGCCTCCCGCAACTACTGGACCACTATAATATGGTCTAGGATGGTCGCTCCTGCCTCCCGCAACTACTGGACCACTATAACATGGTCTTGGATGGTCGCTCCTGCCTCCCGCAACTACTGGACCACTATAACATGGTCTTGGATGGTCGCTCCTGCCTCCCGCAACTACTGGACCACTATAACATGGTCTTGGATGGTCGCTCCTGCCTCTCGCAACTACTGGACCACTATAATATGGTCTTGGATGGTCGCTCCTGCCTCCCGCAACTACTGGATCACTATAACATGGTCTTGGATGGTCGCTCCTGCCTCTTGCAACTACTGGACCACTATAACATGGTCTTGGATGGTCGCTCCTGCCTCCCGCAACTACTGGACCACTATAACATGGTCTTGGATGGTCGCTCCTGCCTCCCGCAACTACTGGATCACTATAACATGGTCTTGGATAGTCGCTCCTGCCTCCCGCAACTACTGGATCACTATAACATGGTCTTGGATGGTCGCTCCTGCCTCTCGCAACTACTGGATCACTATAACATGGTCTTGGATGGTCGCTCCTGCCTCCCGCAACTACTGGATCACTATAATATGGTCTTGGATGGTCGCTCCTGCCTCCCGCAACTACTGGACCACTATAACATGGTTCTGCACGCACTGGAGGACAAACAAAATGCAGATGTTGTTTACACAGACTTTGCAAATGCCTTTGACAAGTGCAGTCATGGTGTTATAACCCACAAAATACGTGCGAAAGGAATAGCTGGAAAAATGGACGGATGAAAAAAACCAAAGACTAATGGCGAACACAGTAAAATCAGAGGCTACCCGGTGAACAGTTGTGTCAGCCAAGGCACAACTCTCGCCTCTATTCTCTTTCTCATATCTGATATAAACAGATGGATCAATCACAGCGCCATATAGGTTTTTTCAGATGAAACTAGAATTTGTATAACTGGCATCCACCGAGGATACAGTAAATAGCTGAATTTAGTAATATCAGTTCTTCCAGTGGGCCACAAAATATTGCGTTCAGTGAGGAAAGATTTCGCTTACTCTACCATGGACAGATTGTGGGAATAAAAAGTGAAACGGCGTATAAAACAAACTTAAACCAATTAACAGTGTGAAAGGTAAATATGAGAGCCTTAGGAGTGATAATGTTAGAATCTCACACGTTCATTGATCACGATGTTATTATCACAGTTGCCAAGAAGATAATAGGTAGGATAATTAAAACTTTAAGAATAAGAGAAGTCAGTAATAATTCTCTTTAAGTTACTTGTTCTCTCAAGGCTGGAAAATTGCTGTACAATAATAGCCCCTTTGAAAACAGGCAGAACTGCAGATCTGGAAAATGTACAAAGAACCTGCACTGTCTGTATCAATTCAGACACTTATATTACTGGGAAAGCTTGAAATCACTGGTATGTACCTCTTGAAACGTAGGCGAGAACGATGCATCATAATTTACAACTGGAAAATTCTGAAAATAGTAGTCCCAAATCTTCACACCGAAATCACTCCCTACAAAAGCAGGCGATTTTACAGACTGTACAAAATACCCCTAGTGAAAAAGAAGCGTGCAATAAGTAATCTAAGATATAACTCAGTATAAAGGGAGGTTTCAGGTATCACAGCCCCTGCGATCCGATCTCTGACAGGTTCTCGTCGTTAATAGCCTGATTAATCAGACTCTTAATGCTGGTAGAATAAAGTTCAACGCATGCACCACAGCCAGTCTAATCAGGAACTGACTTGAGGAACCTATGGAGGACACTTGTTATCTACCAAATAATACACGTTGAATTATGGAAACAAAGCGATGACTCAGTGTGTGTGTGTGTGTGTGTGTGTGTGTATTCACCTACTCACCTAGTTGAGGTTGCAGGGGTCGAGTCCAAGCTCCTGGCCCCGCCTCTTCACTGGTCGCTACTAGGTCACTCTCCTTGAACCGTGAGCTTTATCATACCTCTGCTTAAAGCTATGTATGGATCCTGCCTCCACTACATCGCTTCCCAAACTATTCCACTTCCTGACTACTCTGTGGCTGAAGAAATACTTCCTAACATCTATGTGATTCATCTGTGTGTGTGTGTGTGTGTGTGTACTCACCTAATTATACTCACCTGATTGTGGTTGCAGGGGTCGAGACTCAGCTCCTGGCCCCGCCTCTTCACTGATCGCTACTAGGTCCACTCTCTGCTTCCTTAGCTTTGTCATACCTCGTCTTAAAGCTAGGTATGGTTCCTGCCTCCACTACATCACTTACTAGGCTATTGCACTTCCTGACGACCCTGTGACTGGTAGGTAATTCACATACGCAACATTTAGGCAACTTTATTCCGGAACGTTTCGCTTTTTCAGTCGAGTACAGAAAGTAGGCAGGAGCAGTAGAGATGTGAGGACGATGTAATCAGTCCGTCACCCTTGAAGTCGTAGATTTGAGGTTGTCAGTCCCTCAAGGGTGATGGAGTGATTACATCGTCTTCACATCTCTACTGCTCCTGCCTACTTTCTGTACTAGACTGAAGAAGCCTACTGTGTAGGCGAAACGTTTCGGAATCAAGTTGCCTAAATGTTGCCTATGTGTCTTACCTACCAACCTGTCGGTATTGTATACCGTTTTGATATTGACTCTGTAACTGAAGAAGTACTTCCTAATATCCCTGTGACCCTCTGAGTCTTCAGCTTCCAATTGTGACCCCTTGTTTCTGTGTCTCTTCTCTGGAATATCCTGTCTCTGTCCACCTTGTCTATTCCACGCATTATTTTGTATGTTGTTATCGTGTCTCCCCTGACCCTCCTGTCCACCAGTGTCCTCCAGTGTGTCTCAGAAGGATGGGGAAATCAAAGTTAAAGGGCAAGATCCCCTCTCCAGCCCTTATTCCCTCTCTCATCCTTCCTCTCACACCCCCACCTCTTTCCACTCCCTCCTCCACCTCTTTCCACTCCCTTCTCCACCTCTTTCCACTCCCTCCCCCACCTCTTTCCACTCCCTCCCCCACCTCTTTTCACTCCCTCCTCCACCTCTTTCCACTCCCTACCCAACCTCTTTCCACTCACTCCCCCACCTCTTTACACTCCCTCCACCACCTCTTTGCACTCCCTCCCCAACCTCTTTCCACTCCCTCCCCCACCTCTTTCCACTCCCTTCCCCACCTCTTTCCACTCCCTCCCCCACCTCTTTTCACTCCCTCCTCCACCTCTTTCCACTCCCTACCCAACCTCTTTCCACTCCCTCCCCCACCTCTTTTCACTCCCTCCTCCACCTCTTTCCACTCCCTACCCAACCTCTTTCCACTCCCTCCCCCACCTCTTTCCACTCCCTCCTCCACCTCTTTTCCCTCCCTCCCCACCTCTTCCCACTCCCTCCCCCACCTCTTGCTCCTCCCTACCCCACCTCTTGCTCCTCCCTACCCCACCTATTTCCCCTCCCTACCCCACCTCTTTCCCCTCCCTCCCCCGCCCAATCTTACGGAAAAATATAGATCGCTGTGAAAAAGTATTTTATCAGAGATTTTAGTGGTACATCTCGTGGTGATGGTTCTCAGTCCCACGGTGAGTGCCAGGGATGGTGAGTGCCAGGGATGGTGAGTGCCAGGGTTGGTGAGTGCCAGGGATGGTGAGTGCCAGGGTTGGTGAGTGCCAGGGATGGTGAGTGCCAGGGATGGTGAGTGCCAGGGATGGTGAGTGCCAGGGATGGTGAGTGCCAGGGATGGTGAGTGCCAGGGATGGTGAGTGCCAGGGTTGGTGAGTGCCAGGGATGGTGAGTGCCAGGGATGGTGAGTGCCAGGGATGGTGAGTGCCAGGGATGGTGAGTGCCAGGGATGGTGAGTGCCAGGGATGGTGAGTGCCAGGGTTGGTGAGTGCCAGGGATGGTGAGTGCCAGGGATGGTGAGTGCCAGGGATGGTGAGTGCCAGGGATGGTGAGTGCCAGGGATGGTGAGTGCCAGGGATGGTGAGTGCCAGGGTTGGTGAGTGCCAGGGATGGTGAGTGCCAGGGTTGGTGAGTGCCAGGGATGGTGAGTGCCAGGGATGGTGAGTGCCAGGGATGGTGAGTGCCAGGGATGGTGAGTGCCAGGGATGGTGGTGCCAGGGATGGTGGGTGCCAGGGATGGTGAGTGCCAGGGATGGTGAGTGCCAGGGATGGTGAGTGCCAGGGATGGTGAGTGCCAGGGATGGTGAGTGCCAGGGATGGTGAGTGCCAGGGATGGTGAGATGGGTTGGTGAGTGCCAGGGATGTGAGTGCCAGGGTGCCAGGGATGGTGCCAGGGTTGGTGAGGGCCAGGGATGGTGAGTGCCAGGGTTGGTGAGTGCCAGGGATGGTGAGTGCCAGGGATGGTGAGTGCCAGGGTTGGTGAGTGCCAGGGTTGGTGAGTGCCAGGGTTGGTGAGTGCCAGGGATGGTGAGTGCCAGGGATGGTGAGTGCCAGGGATGGTGAGTGCCAGGGATGGTGAGTGCCAGGGAGGGTGAGTGCCAGGGATGGTGAGTGCCAGGGTTGGTGAGTGCCAGGGTTGGTGAGTGCCAGGGTTGGTGAGTGCCAGGGATGGTGAGTGCCAGGGATGGTGAGTGCCAGGGATGGTGAGTGCCAGGGTTGGTGAGTGCCAGGGTTGGTGAGTGCCAGGGTTGGTGAGTGCCAGGGATGGTGAGTGCCAGGGATGGTGAGTGCCAGGGATGGTGAGTGCCAGGGTTGGTGAGTGCCAGGGATGGTGAGTGCCAGGGATGGTGAGTGCCAGGGATGGTGAGTGCCAGGGTTGGTGAGTGCCAGGGTTGGTGAGTGCCAGGGTTGGTGAGTGCCAGGGATGGTGAGTGCCAGGGATGGTGAGTGCCAGGGATGGTGAGTGCCAGGGTTGGTGAGTGCCAGGGTTGGTGAGTGCCAGGGTTGGTGAGTGCCAGGGATGGTGAGTGCCAGGGATGGTGAGTGCCAGGGATGGTGAGTGCCAGGGTTGGTGAGTGCCAGGGATGGTGAGTGCCAGGGATGGTGAGTGCCAGGGATGGTGAGTGCCAGGGTTGGTGAGTGCCAGGGATGGTGAGTGCCAGGGATGGTGAGTGCCAGGGTTGGTGAGTGCCAGGGTTGGTGAGTGCCAGGGTTGGTGAGTGCCAGGGATGGTGAGTGCCAGGGATGGTGAGTGCCAGGGTTGGTGAGTGCCAGGGTTGGTGAGTGCCAGGGTTGGTGAGTGCCAGGGTTGGTGAGTGCCAGGGATGGTGAGTGCCAGGGATGGTGAGTGCCAGGGATGGTGAGTGCCAGGGATGGTGTGTGCCAGGGATGGTGAGTGCCAGGGATGGTGAGTTCCAGGGATGGTGAGTTCCAGGGATGGTGAGTGCCAGGGATGGTGAGTGCCAGGGATGGTGAGTGCCAGGGATGGTGAGTGCCAGGGTTGGTGAGTGCCAGGGATGGTGAGTGCCAGGGATGTTGAGTGGCAGGGATGGTGAGTGCCAGGGATGGTGGGTGCCAGGGATGGTGAGTGCCAGGGATGGTGAGTGCCAGGGTTGGTGAGTGCCAGGGATGGTGAGTGCCAGGGATGGTGAGTGCCAGGGATGGTGAGTGCCAGGGATGGTGAGTGCCAGGGATGGTGAGTGCCAGGGATGGTGAGTGCCAGGGTTGGTGAGTGCCAGGGATGGTGAGTGCCAGGGTTGGTGAGTGCCAGGGATGGTGAGTGCCAGGGATGGTGAGTGCCAGGGATGGTGAGTGCCAGGGATGGTGAGTGCCAGGGATGGTGGGTGCCAGGGATGGTGGGTGCCAGGGATGGTGAGTGCCAGGGATGGTGAGTGCCAGGGATGGTGAGTGCCAGGGATGGTGAGTGCCAGGGATGGTGAGTGCCAGGGTTGGTGAGTGCCAGGGATGGTGACTGATAGGGTTGGTGAGTGCCAGGGATAGTGAGTGCCAGGGTTGGTGAGTGCCAGGGATGTTGAGTGCCAGGGATGGTGAGTGCCAGGGATGGTGAGTGCCAGGGTTGGTGAGTGCCAGGGATGGTGAGTGCCAGGGATGGTGAGTGCCAGGGTTGGTGAATGCCAGGGATGGTGAGTGCCAGGGTTGGTGAGTGCCAGGGATAGTGAGTGCCAGGGTTGGTGAGTGCCAGGGTTGGTGAGCGCCAGGGATGGTGAGTGCCAGGGATGGTGAGTGCCAGGGATGGTGAGTGCCAGGGTTGGTGAGTGCCAGGGTTGGTGAATGCCAGGGATGGTGAGTGCCAGGGATGGTGAGTGCAGGGTTGGTGAGTGCCAGGGATAGTGAGTGCCAGGGTTGGTGAGTGCCAGGGATGGTGACTGACAGGGTTGGTGACTGCCAGGGATGGTGAGTGCCAGGGATGATGAGTGCCAGGGTTGGTGAGTGCCAGGGATGGTGAGTGCCAAGGTTGGTGAGTGACAGGGTTGGTGAGTGCTAGGGATGGTGAGTGCCAGGGATGGTGAGTGCCAGGGTTGGTGAGTGCCAAGAATGGTGAGTGCCAGGGATGGTGAGTGCTAGGGAGGGTGAGTGCCAGGGATGGTAAGAGTGCCAGAGATGGTGAGAGTGCCAGGGATGGTGAGAGTGCCAGGGTTGGAAGTGATAAAATTTACAGAGGGCTCCGACCAGAAGGTCATTCAGCGCTGTATGCCATGAATGATTCTTCACGCACATGCCCAGATACCCACACAAACACACACATACGCACACACACACACACACACACACACACACACACATACACACACAAACACACACACACACACACACACACACACACACACACACACACACACACACACACACACACACACCTGAAAATAATTACAATAACAATATTCCCAGAGAGGCATAGAAACCCCATTACATGGGTGCTTCACGAGAGGCAGTGTTTGACACACTACATTGAGAATGGTTGGAAAGCTAAGGAGGGTAGAGGAGAAAGACATAATAGGAAAGAGCGGGATGGTGAGGCAGGGTTAGGATGAGGAGGAGGAGGAGGAGGAAGAGAAAGGAGAGGGGGGGGGGTAGGTTCAAGTGAGAAGGTTCAATAGAGGATCATACACTCCAAGTGTTCTCAACAACCAATCATCGACCTTCCTCTCCTTAGTCATTTATCTTAACAGGGATCTCAACACTACTCCTTATTATCATCTCTCTTCCCTATCCTTTCTTCTCCGCCCCATCTCATCTCTTTCCCCTTACCTCACATCCTCCCGCCTCTCCTCCAACATCCGCTCTTGTTTTGCCTCCCTCTCGTCCTATGCAACACACCAACGAGGGATCTGGCCGCCGTCACAGCACTTTTTGAAGAGTACACAACCTGTCAGGAGCATCAGTGATAACAGGCTGTAGGGGCAGGGAGCTCTCACAGGCATCTCTGCTCCTTGGCTCAACTAACAATTTTTAAATCACATTCGACTTTTCATCTTTCAAATACTATTTCACAGCAGTTTCAGAAGACACAACACTTGCCCCTCGGAGACGATAACACAGAGTTCCCCCCACTACCTCCGAAGTCGTCCATTACTTCCTGTAGGTTACCTGGTAATCAAAGTTAAACAACTGCCTATATTATGACATCAAATGTTATGTCCATCGCACCGGCCACGTACTGCTCAACACACAAGAAGTTAACACCACACTCTTAACACAGGCATTCAAAAATACTCATATTTAATTGTCTTTCCTTCATATTACATGAATTCTTGGAGGTTGACAAAGCGTTGTGTTGGGTTAGTATAGCAAATATAAAGTAATTAAATTTCCTCGGGAAGACAGGGCGACTAAAAATAACAGATTTCCTCTGCATCGCTGAGAACAAATATCAGTGAACGACATTCTTTAAGCACGTCATAACTTAGGCTGCAGATGGTGTTCGGAAGAAGGGTGTGAAACAGGAAATTAAGATTATAACAAGACCAAAGTTCCATAATGGTAATAAGATGGATGCACAAGAAAGTTGTGACGTTAGAGCAAGTAACGAAAGATTACAAAATGGGGAGAGTAAAAGACATCAGAGAAGTGCTGTGTGGTGAGTTAACAGTGATTCACGTTTTAGCTCTACCAGTACTGTCCTAGACCCTGGAATATACCTGAAGTATACTTGGAGTATACTTGGAGTATACTTGGAGTATACCTGGAGTATACTTGGAGTATACTTGGAGTACACCTGGAGTATACCTGGAGTATACTTGGAGTATACCTGGAGTATACTTGGAGTATACTTGGAGTACACCTGGAGTATACTTGGAGTATACTTGGAGTATACCTGGAGTATACCTGGAGTATACCTGGAGTATACTTAGAGTATACCTGGAGTATACCTGGAGTATACCTGGAGTATACTTGGAGTACACCTGGAGTATACTTGGAGTACACCTGGAGTATACTTGGAGTACACCTGGAGTATACTTGGAGTACACCTGGAGTATACTTGGAGTACACCTGGAGTATACTTGGAGTACACCTGGAGTATACTTGGAGTACACCTGGAGTATACTTGGAGTACACCTGGAGTATACTTGGAGTACACCTGGAGTATACTTGGAGTACACCTGGAGTATACTTGGAGTACACCTGGAGTATACTTGGAGTACACCTGGAGTATACTTGGAGTACACCTGGAGTATACTTGGAGTACACCTGGAGAGGGTTTCGGTCAACGCCTCCGCGGCCCGTTCAGAGACCAGGTCTAGCTTAACCTCCTGTGTTACATGGTTGAAATAGCTACAATAACGAACCTAACAATACTATGAGGCGAGCAGCCAAGAACATACATAAACATCTGCATCATTCATATTTGTATTTTGTCAAAACTAATAAATAAGCAAAATCAAAGACTAGAATAGCAAATGTTTGCTGAAGTAATAAATAACTCAAAACTTCCAAAGGCTGGGGTCACCTCCAGTCCACACAGAAATAATGTAAGTGTATTTGGGTGGGTGTGCGAGGAAGGTATCCCCGTAGTGCATAACCCCAGCCCTATGTATGTTAATGCATGTGACAGCAGAAGTGTAGAGTGCGCTAAAAGTTTCTGATGCATGTAAATACGAGATAAAATTTGAAGCAAATCAGAAAAAGAATTACAAGTTATCACATGGAAACCTAATATTCCAATTTCTTCATAAAGAAATACAGAATTTGAGGCTAAACTGATAAATCTTCAGCTCTGTCGAGTTATTTGAGTTTGTTTTATAATTTCTTCCGGGATTATTAACCCAAATACATCGTCACTAAACATCACAATATTTTATGTTGTTTCCTGGAAGATTTTTATATCAGCTTAGAGGTTTGTTGTGTTCTAGATGGCTGTCACTCTCACATAGTTTCTAGTAACGTCTACAAAGGATGATGCTCTCATCTGCAGTTTCCCCTTAAAATATTGATTCTCATTTTTTTAAGACTCTTATAACGTGGGACATCGGCACTATCAGTGATTGTTTTTCTGCCACTTTTGTGAAGTGGGAACTAGATGGGAGGTTTTTAATGACTGTGGGATGACTTCTGTGAACTGACTTCATCTCTATGTGATATTCAAGACACGTAACAGTTTTTATAAATTCTTGGTGAATGTTGGGGTCCAGGAGTCTTGACTTGCGGCACAGTGCATGGATACGCCATCAATTATGGAAATGTTGACAGACTTTTGAGTCTCATTCGTTAAAAATACATTTGGATTTTCGATCTTTAGTTTGATTAATGACTCAGTAACTTGTGACTTCAGTATTTCCATCGTGTCATTGTTGTCAGCAGTGTAACTTCCGTTTCTTTTAATTAATCAAAACCATTAAATGCAGCTGTTTTTTGTTGCCTTGGATTTTACATGTGAAAAAAGTGTTTTTGGATTCTTCCCATTACAGCCAACCACTCATCATCTTTCCAGCAGTAATTTGATGGATCAAAACTTTTACATCCCTTACTCCCTCCCTCCCTTCCTCCTTCCCATTCCCTCCCTTCCAGCTTCTGTCTCCTTCCCTAAACTCTCTCTCTCTCTCTCCCTCCCACTATCTTTTCCCTATACCTCTCCCTTCCTATCTTCTTGTTATATCTCTCCCTCTCTTCATACCTCTCTATCTTCTACTTCCACTCTCTGCCATTACAGCACCGTCCTTCCCACCCCTCCTCTCCACCTTCCAAACCACTCCTCCTCCTAGTCCTCCTTCTCCTCGTCCTCCTCCTCCACAACTCCAACACCACTTCTCCACCACTAACAGGCCCTGCGGCATCAGCACGTTCATCTTGTGCTATATATATACGGTGGTTTTCCCCCTGTCAACTCCAACACACTTTCCTCTATCCCCACCACACCTCCTTCAATCTCCAATACACCTCCTCCATCTCCATCACAACTTCCTCTATCGCAAATACAGCAGCTCCTTCCCTTATAATATCTCACACTGAAGAATCACATTCACATTACTACCACAGCTACAAAGAACATGACAGGCTGGATAACTAGAATCTACAAAATAAGAGATATCAAGCTGTTGTTGATATCTTCCATGTACTTGTTCTCTCTAGACTAGAATAATGTCCACTAACAGCTGAAATTACAGATCTGGAGAACGTACAGTCTTCAATGCCCATATGAATTGCCATTAAATTAAAATGAATGCCTGAAGCTCCTGGAACTGTACTCCACGGAATATATGCGAGAAAGGTGCATTATAACTTACACATGGAAAATTGTGAAGAGATTTTTTCCAAGATCCGCACATGGTAGTCACACCTTATGAAAGTATGAAGGTGAGTCTAAGGTGCGCAACACCGTCAATGGAAAACTGAGAAGTGAGAATACTAAGAGATAGTAAGAGTTGAGGGAACAACACTTTTCAACAGCCTACCTTCATATATAACAGAAATTACCAACAGCTTGATTGTCTTCAGAAGGACACTTGATGAGTTCCACAGGTCATTTCCTCATCAGCCAGGACCTGGTGCATGCGATGGACAACGGGTGTCTATGTGATTTAGATAACCCACAAGTTGAAGAATGAGACACTTGTGTGACATCTGGATATCTTTATTGAGGAAACGTTTCGCCAGCCAGTGGCTTCTTCAGTCCAATACAGAGAAAAATGCTGAAAGATGGGGAAAATGAGGTAATCAGTACCTCGTTTCCCTCCTGATCTCCCATCGTTTTCCTCTGTATTGGACTGAAAAAGCCATTGGCGTCTAGCATCAGGAACCTGGTTAATCTGGCAACTGTGAGGTCTGGACAGTCTGGTCTGGGAATGAGCCACTGGGGCGGTGACCCTCGACATCGTCTTCGGGTAATCTTCAGGTATCCCTACAACACATTCCTCCATCACCATCACAGGTGTGAGGATGGAAGGAGGTCCGGCAAGCTCTTTCATCTAGAAATTGCCTTAGTTTACTGAATGAAAGTTAATGCTATGATTTAAACTGTCAGGAAGGGTACGTGGCGCATATATTCTCACGAATGCAAATCTGCACATGCAACCTGTAAGGATTTTAGTACCAATTAGGAGACAGTGGCAGGCATTCCAAGGAGTATAGGTCAAGGGACTTCAAACGTTCCCAGTAATTAAGGTGCTCGACTATAATTATACATGCAGTGAAGGGTCTCTGTACACTCTCAAGATCAGCAATTTTGCCTGCCTTGAATGTGGCTGTTAGTGCACAACAGAGAGAGATAAGTGACTTAGAGAGCATCATCACTGGCTTGACATACCTTGTTTAGAAGGTTCTCTCATTACTCTTCAAGTCACGTCATTTCTCCAGGCTACAGTACTGCAGTATACTAACGGTTTCTATAAAGCCAGCGAGATTGCTGAGCTAGAAAACCTACAGAGAATTTTCACTGCCTGTAATACATTCAATTAACATCTGGACTACTGGGGACGCATTAAGTTCCCTATACTGTATTCTCTGGAACGTAGGCGATAAAAGTGTATCATGATTTACACATTGAAAATCCTGTAAAGTAAAAGGATACAAGTGCAACTAATGTGACATTTTAATGTGGCAACGTTTCGCTCTCCAAGAGCTTTGTCAAGCTGTTACAAACAGTACATGGACACAGAGGGTATACATAGTGTCAGAGTGAGGTGTAGTACTAGTGGTGGTAGTAGTAGTAGTAGTAGTAGTAGTAGTAACAGCAGTAGTAGTAGTAGTAGTAGTAGTAACAGCAGTAGTAGTAGTAGTAGTAGTAGTAGTAGTAGTAGTAGTAGTAGTAGTAGTGAACATCAAAATGGTATACAATACCGACAGGTTGTTAGGTAAGACACATATGCAACAGTTAGACAACTTTATTCCGAAACGTTTCGCCTACACAGTAGGCTTCTTCAGTCGAATACAGAAATTAGGCAGGAACAGTAGAGATGTGAAGACGATGTAATCAGTCCATCACCCTTGTAGTCGTAGAATTTGAGGTTGTCAGTCCCTCGGCCTGGAGAAGTTTAGTTCCATAGTCAGGAACTATCTGAAGATCAAGCGACAGTGCGGAGACTTAAATACTGTCGGAAGGAGAGGTGCAGAGTAGTAGTAGTAGTGATAATGTAGCCACTGATAGGTCACGTCCCTCTCAGATCCCACACTTCTCACTTGAAAAGCTTGTCCAAGGTGTTTTCTGTACCAAGATGCCACGTGTTGCAGTGTCTGACAAGATGAACATCAAAATGGTATACAATACCGACAGGTATTGTATACCAACACGTGGCATCTTGGTACAGAAAACACCTTGGACAAGCTTTTCAAGTGAGAAGTGTGGGATCTGAGAGGGACGTGACCTATCAGTGGCTACATTATCACTACTACTACTACTCTTCACCTCTCCTTCCGACAGTATTTAAGTCTCCGCACTGTCGCTTGATCTTCAGATAGTTCCTGACTATGGAACTGAACTTCTCCAGGCCGAGGGACTGACAACCTCAAATTCTACGACTACAAGGGTGATGGACTGATTACATCGTCTTCACATCTCTACTGTTCCTGCCTAATTTCTGTATTCGACTGAAGAAGCCTACTGTGTAGGCGAAACGTTTCGGAATAAAGTTGTCTAACTGTTGCATATGTGTCTTACCTAACAGTAGTAGTAGTAACAGCAGTAGTAGTAGTAGTAGTAGTAGTAGTAGTGGTAGTACTAGTAGTAGTAGTAGTAGTAGTAGTAGTAGTAGTAGTAGTGGCAGTAGTACTAGTGGTGGTGGTGGTAGTAGTCTACTACTACTACTACTACTACTACTACTACCACCACTAGTACTACACCTCACTCTGACACTATGTATACCCTCTGTGTCCATGTACTGTTTGTAACAGCTTGACAAAGCTCTTGGAGAGCGAAACGTTGCCACATTAAAATGTCACATTAGTTGTACTTGTTTCCTTTTACTTTACATATTGTCGGTAATTCTACCAACTTTATTAAAAATCCTGAAGGGACTGATCCCTTAACACTGACATCACGTCCTATGACAACAAGAGACTTAGCAGAATGCAAAATACATTATGTACCTCTAATAAAAAGCAGGGACGCGACGAGTACACTAAGAGAAAATTCGTTGAGTGTCAGAGGTCCTCGACTCTTCAACGCCCTCCCTCCCTACAGAAGGGACGTTACCAACAACTCCCTGGCTGTCTCTAAGAGGAAAAGTCAACATATTTCTCAAATCATTTCCTGACTAGCCGGGTTGTGGTTCGTATGCTAGACTGTGTGCGGCCAACAGTATTAGTGTGGTTGATCAGGTCTTGGTGCACCAGAAGACTTGGTCTAGGGTCGGGCCGCGGGAGCGCTGACCCCTGGAAGCATTCTTCAGATATTCTTACCGTATCCCCATACACCTCCCTCCATCACACCTCCCTCCACCACAGCTCCCTCCACCACACCTCCCTCCATCACACCTCCCTCCACCACAGCTCCCTCCACCACAGCTCCCTCCACCACAGCTCCCTCCACCACACCTCCCTCCATCACACCTCCCTCCACCACAGCTCCCTCCATCACAGCTCCCTCCACCACAGCGTCCTCCACCACACCTCCCTCTATCACACCTCCCTCCACCACAGCTCCCTCCATTACAGCTCCCTCCACCACAGCTCCCTCCACCACACCTCCCTCCACCACACCTCCCTCCACCACACCTCCCTCCACCACACCTCCCTCCACCACAGCTCCCTCCACCACACCTCCCTCCACCACAGCTCCCTCCACCACACCTCCCTCCACCACAGCTCCCTCCACCACAGCTCCCTCCATCATACCTCCCTCCACCACACCTCCCTCCACCACACCTCCCTCCACCACACCTCCCTCCACCACAGCTCCCTCCATCATACCTCCCTCCACCACACCTACTTCCATCGCACCTCCCTCCATCACAGCCCCCTACATCACAGCCCCCTCCACCACAGCTCCCTCCACCACAGCTCCCTCCATCATACCTCCCTCAACCACACCCCCCTCCACCACACCTCCCTCCACCACACCTCCCTCCATCATACCTCCCTCCACCACACCTACTTCCATCGCACCTCCCTCCATCACAGCCCCCTCCATCACAGCTCCCTCCACCACAGCTCCCTCCACCACAGCTCCCTCCACCACACCTCCCTCCACCACAGCTCCCTCCACCACAGCTCCCTCCATCATACCTCCCTCCACCACACCTCTCTCCACCACACCTCCCTCCACCACACCTCCCTCCACCACAGCTCCCTCCATCATACCTCCCTCCACCACACCTCCCTCCACCACAGCTCCCTCCATCATACCTCCCTCCACCACACCTACTTCCATCGCACCTCCCTCCATCACAGCCCCCTCCATCACAGCCCCCTCCACCACAGCTCCCTCCACCACAGCTCCCTCCATCATACCTCCCTCCACCACAGCTCCCTCCACCACAGCTCCCTCCATCATACCTCCCTCCACCACACCTCCCTCCATCACACCTCCCTCCACCACAGCTCCCTCCATCATACCTCCCTCCACCACACCTACTTCCATCGCACCTCCCTCCATCACAGCCCCCTCCATCACAGCCCCCTCCATCACAGCTCCCTCCACCACAGCTCCCTCCATCACAGCTTCCTCCACCACAGCTCCCTCCACCACAGCTCCCTCCACCACACCTCCCTCCACCACACCTCCCTCCACCACACCTCCCTTCACCACAGCTCCCTCCATCACAGCTCCCTCCACCACAGCTCCCTCCACCACAGCTCCCTCCACCACACCTCCCTCCACCACACCTCCCTTCACCACACCTCCCTCCACCACAGCTCCCTCCACCACAGCTCCCTCCATCACAGCTCCCTCCACCACACCTCCCTCCAACCCCACCTAGGATACTACAACATCTCAGGTGTTCAGGTTCGACTCCTCAGGTCTATTCAAAGATCACTCCTCTCACTTCATGAACAAGTCTCGTCGTTAACCTTTGGAACATATAATTAAAGATTATTATTATTATTATTATTATTATTATTATTATTATTATTATTATTATTATTATTATTATTATGTCTAGTTGTTGCAGGTGCTATATTATGCCGGGGTTCCACACTGAGGCTTCATACTCTATGATGAACTTTACCTGCGTCCTGCGTCCTGCGTCCTGTGTCCTGACAGATTCTTTGTTTACGTTCCTGAATGCTAAAGACTGCGCTACTTCAATACCTCTACCACTACTATAACTGCTACCACTACTGTTACTACTACTACTGCTACTACGGTCATTACTACCACTTGTGATGTATCTCTCTATTTTTAGCGTTATGAAACTTGGCCAAACATGGTATAATATAAGAAGAGGTTTAACTGTGATATATGGAAACTAACTGTGGTGTAGCTGAGGCTGTTGCAACATTCCCAGCTGAGCTGCACTTGACTTACAAACTACTTGTTTAACAAGCATAGGTCCTTACTTTACTGTGTAACTGTTACTTTACTGTGTAACTGTTACTTTACTGTGTAACTGTTAGTTTACTGTGTAACTGTTACTTTACTGTGTAACTGTTACTTTACTGTGTAACTGTTACTTTACTGTGTAACTGTTACTTTACTGTGTAACTGTTACTTTACTGTGTAACTGTTACTTTACTGTGTAACTGTTACTTTACTGTGTAACTGTTACTTTACTGTCTAACAGTTAGGTTACTGTGTAACTGTTACTTTACTGTGTAACTGTTACTTTACTGTGTAACTGTTACTTTACTGTCTAACAGTTAGGTTACTGTGTAACTGTTACTTTACTGTGTAACTGTTACTTTACTGTGTAACTGTTACTTTACTGTGTAACTGTTACTTTACTGTGTAACTGTTACTTTACTGTCTAACAGTTAGGTTACTGTGTAACTGTTACTTTACTGTGTAACTGTTAGTTTACTGTGTAACTGTTACTTTACTGTGTAACTGTTATTTTACTGTCTAACTGTTAGTTTACTGTGTAACTGTTAGTTTACTGTGTAACTGTTAGTTTACTGTGTAACTGTTACTTTACTGTGTAACTGTTAGTTTACTGTGTAACTGTTTACTGTGTAACTGTTAGTTTACTGTGTAACTGTTAGTTTACTGTGTAACTGTTTACTGTGTAACTGTTAGTTTACTGCGACACTGTTAGTTTACTGCGCCACTGTTAGTTTACTGTGTAACTGTTAGTTTACTGTGTAACTGTTAGTTTACTGTGTAACTGTTTACTGTGTAACTGTTAGTTTACTGCGTAACTGTTAGTTTACTGTGTAACTGTTAGTTTACTGTGTAACTGTTAGTTTACTGTGTAACTGTTACTTTACTGTGTAACTGTTAGTTTACTGTGTAACTGTTTACTGTGTAACTGTTAGTTTACTGTGTAACTGTTACTTTACTGTGTAACTGTTAGTTTACTGCGTAACTGTTAGTTTACTGTGTAACTGTTAGTTTACTGTGTAACTGTTACTTTACTGTGTAACTGTTAGTTTACTGTGTAACTGTTAGTTTACTGTGTAACTGTTAGTTTACTGTGTAACTGTTAGTTTACTGTGTAACTGTTAGTTTACTGTGTAACTGTTAGTTTACTGTGTAACTGTTAGTTTACTGTGTAACTGTTAGTTTACTGTGTAACTGTTTACTGTGTAACTGTTAGTTTACTGTGTAACTGTTAGTTTACTGTGTAACTGTTTACTGTGTAACTGTTAGTTTACTGTGTAACTGTTAGTTTACTGTGTAACTGTTTACTGTGTAACTGTTAGTTTACTGTGTAACTGTTAGTTTACTGTGTAACTGTTTACTGTGTAACTGTTAGTTTACTGCGCCACTGTTAGTTTACTGCGCCACTGTTAGTTTACTGTGTAACTGTTAGTTTACTGTGTAACTGTTAGTTTACTGTGTAACTGTTTACTGTGTAACTGTTAGTTTACTGCGTAACTGTTAGTTTACTGTGTAACTGTTACTTTACTGTGTAACTGTTAGTTTACTGTGTAACTGTTACTTTACTGTGTAACTGTTAGTTTACTGTGTAACTGTTTACTGTGTAACTGTTAGTTTACTGTGTAACTGTTACTTTACTGTGTAACTGTTAGTTTACTGCGTAACTGTTAGTTTACTGTGTAACTGTTAGTTTACTGTGTAACTGTTAGTTTACTGTGTAACTGTTACTTTACTGTGTAACTGTTACTTTACTGTGTAACTGTTAGTTTACTGTGTAACTGTTAGTTTACTGTGTAACTGTTAGTTTACTGTGTAACTGTTAGTTTACTGTGTAACTGTTAGTTTACTGTGTAACTGTTTACTGTGTAACTGTTAGTTTACTGTGTAACTGTTAGTTTACTGTGTAACTGTTTACTGTGTAACTGTTAGTTTACTGTGTAACTGTTAGTTTACTGTGTAACTGTTTACTGTGTAACTGTTAGTTTACTGTGTAACTGTTAGTTTACTGTGTAACTGTTACTTTACTGTGTAACTGTTAGTTTACTGCGTAACTGTTAGTTTACTGTGTAACTGTTACTTTACTGTGTAACTGTTAGTTTACTGTGTAACTGTTACTTTACTGTGTAACTGTTAGTTTACTGTGTAACTGTTAGTTTACTGTGTAACTGTTAGTTTACTGTGTAACTGTTAGTTTACTGTGTAACTGTTTACTGTGTAACTGTTAGTTTACTCTGTAACTGTTAGTTTACTGTGTAACTGTTTACTGTGTAACTGTTAGTTTACTGCGCCACTGTTAGTTTACTGCGCCACTGTTAGTTTACTGTGTAACTGTTAGTTTACTGTGTAACTGTTAGTTTACTGTGTAACTGTTTACTGTGTAACTGTTAGTTTACTGCGTAGTAACTGTTTTTACTGTGTAACTGTTAGTTTACTGCGTAACTGTTAGTTTACTGTGTAACTGTTAGTTTACTGTGTAACTGTTAGTTTACTGTGTAACTGTTACTTTACTGTGTAACTGTTAGTTTACTGTGTAACTGTGTACTGTGTAACTGTTAGTTTACTGTGTAACTGTTACTTTACTGTGTAACTGTTAGTTTACTGCGTAACTGTTAGTTTACTGTGTAACTGTTAGTTTACTGTGTAACTGTTAGTTTACTGTGTAACTGTTACTTTACTGTGTAACTGTTAGTTTACTGTGTAACTGTTAGTTTACTGTGTAACTGTTAGTTTACTGTGTAACTGTTAGTTTACTGTGTAACTGTTAGTTTACTGTGTAACTGTTAGTTTACTGTGTAACTGTTAGTTTACTGTGTAACTGTTTACTGTGTAACTGTTAGTTTACTGTGTAACTGTTAGTTTACTGTGTAACTGTTAGTTTACTGTGTAACTGTTAGTTTACTGCGTAACTGTTACTGTGTAACTGTGTAACTGTTTACTGTGTAACTGTTAGTTTACTGTGTAACTGTTAGTTTACTGTGTAACTGTTACTTTACTGTGTAACTGTTAGTTTACTGCGTAACTGTTAGTTTACTGTGTAACTGTTAGTTTACTGTGTAACTGTTAGTTTACTGTGTAACTGTTACTTTACTGTGTAACTGTTAGTTTACTGCGTAACTGTTAGTTTACTGTGTAACTGTTAGTTTACTGTGTAACTGTTAGTTTACTGTGTAACTGTTAGTTTACTGTGTAACTGTTAGTTTACTGCGTAACTGTTACTTTACTGTGTAACTGTTAGTTTACTGTGTAACTGTTAGTTTACTGTGTAACTGTTTACTGTGTAACTGTTAGTTTACTGTGTAACTGTTAGTTTACTGTGTAACTGTTAGTTTACTGTGTAACTGTTAGTTTACTGCGTAACTGTTAGTTTACTGTGTAACTGTTAGTTTACTGTGTAACTGTTAGTTTACTGTGTAACTGTTAGTTTACTGTGTAACTGTTAGTTTACTGTGTAACTGTTTACTGTGTAACTGTTAGTTTACTGCGCCAATGTTAGTTTACTGTGTAACTGTTAGTTTACTGTGTAACTGTTACTTTACTGTGTAACTGTTAGTTTACTGTGTAACTGTTAGTTTACTGTGTAACTGTTACTTTACTGCGTAACTGTTAGTTTACTGTGTAACTGTTAGTTTACTGTGTAACTGTTAGTTTACTGTGTAACTGTTTACTGTGTAACTGTTAGTTTACTGCGTAACTGTTAGTTTACTGTGTAACTGTTAGTTTACTGTGTAACTGTTAGTTTACTGTGTAACTGTTAGTTTACTGTGTAACTGTTAGTTTACTGTGTAACTGTTAGTTTACTGTGTAACTGTTAGTTTACTGTGTAACTGTTACTTTACTGTCGGTGTTATTTTGCGTCACCAGGTAAAGGCTAGAACTATGGACGGGATTACGAGGAAATAAAACTGTGTCAGCTAAGAAAGAGAGAGAGAGAGAGGGAGAGGGAGGGGGGGGGTGTTTATGAGGCGACCCAAGAGCTGGAGCTCAACCCTGGCACACTCAGCAAGGTAAATACACAGGGGGACTGCCTGTAACGAGGGCATAACTACACTGACAACAAACACTGCAGACAGAAGTGATCAACAGCACGAGTGTTGTGCCACTCTGGCTGTGTGGCCAGACAAGCCTCCTGGGATATACCTGTGACCCTTCCTCAGGGTTCCTACCCTGGCCTGAGACCCTAGGTTTCCCTGTTTGTCTGATTAAGCGGGCTGTTGTTGTTAGCGGGCCCATTTGCGCCTGGCCCAGAAGCTTGGAGAGGAAACACTCTGGAGACCTATCAAAGGTATGCACCAGTACCATCTTGAAGGAGGGAGTGTGTACTGTGTTAGTGAAGGGCTCTTGATCCCAGGAGTTACAAATGTCTTCTTCCTTGGATTAAACAAGATCATCTCACATTTCAGAGGAAGTTAAGACGCCACCCCTTGATAATAATAATTATAAACTAACAATAATAATAGTAATTATAAAAAAATTAGAATTGTAAAATAATAATTAAAAAATAATTATAAACTAAAATTAATAATAATAATTATAAAATAATCGTAAAATAATTAAAAAATAATAATAATTATAAACTAACAATAATAGTAATTATAAAATAATAGTAATTATAAAATAATAGTAATTATAAAATAATAATAATTGTAAAATAATAATTAAAAAATAATAATTATAAACTAACAATAATAATAGTAATTATAAAAATGCTTATAAATTAAAAATGCTTATAAATCATTCACAAAAATTTATAAATTCAGTAGAGGTCAAATATCGTTTTATTAGTTTTTTTGACATGAGATTTTGTGATGAAAAATACCAGTTCCCCCTCCTCTCACCTCCCCCCTCCCCCCTTCCGTCCCCCCTCCCCTCCCTCCCCTCACCCCTTCCCTCACTCTCCCATCTCCTTCCTGCTCTTCTTATATTTCCCGTTCTCCCCTCCTCCACCCCTCCCCTCCCCTCTCCCCCTCCCTTCCCCCATTCCCTCCTCCCCCCTCCCCACTTCCTCCCCTCCCCTCCATCTTATAGTAACTGCTGGAAGGAAACCCTTGAAGTTATTGAACCTCTGAGGGTAATACTTGGCGATATTCCCATCGTCTGAGGGGAATACTTGACGATATTCCCATCGTATGAGAGGAATACTTGACGATATTCCCATCGCCTGAGAGGAATACTTGGCGATATTCCCATCGTCTGAGGGGAATACTTGACGATATTCCCATCGTCTGAGGGGAATACTTGACGATATTCCCATCGTCTGAGGGGAATACTTGACGATATTCCCATCGTCTGAGGGGAATACTTGACGATATTCCCATCGTCTGAGGGGAATACTTGACGATATTCCCATCGTCTGAGGGGAATACTTGACGATATTCCCATCGTCTGAGGGGAATACTTGACGATATTCCCATCGTCTGAGAAGAATACTTGACGATATTCCCATCGTCTGAGAGGAATACTTGACGATATTCCCATCGTCTGAGGGGAATACTTGACGATATTCCCATCGTCTGAGAAGAATACTTGACGATATTCCCATCGTCTGAGGGGAATACTTGACGATATTCCCATCGTCTGAGGGGAATACTTGACGATATTCCCATCGTCTGAGGGGAATACTTGACGATATTCCCATCGTCTGAGGGGAATACTTGACGATATTCCCATCGTCTGAGAGGAATACTTGACGATATTCCCATCGTCTGAGAAGAATACTTGACGATATTCCCATCGTCTGAGAAGAATACTTGACGATATTCCCATCGTCTGAGAGGAATACTTGACGATATTGACGATATTCCCATCGTCTGAGGGGAATACTTGACGATATTCCCATCGTCTGAGGGGAATACTTGACGATATTCCCATCGTCTGAGAGGAATATTTGACGATATTCCCATCGTCTGAGAAGAATACTTGACGATATTCCCATCGTCTGAGAAGAATACTTGACGATATTCCCATCGTCTGAGAGGAATACTTGACGATATTCCCACCGTCTGAGGGGAATACTTGACGATATTCCCATCGTCTGAGAGGAATACTTGACGATATTCCCATCGTCTGAGAAGAATACTTGACGATATTCCCATCGTCTGAGAAGAATACTTGACGATATTCCCATCGTCTGAGGGGAATACTTGACGATATTCCCATCGTCTGAGAAGAATACTTGACGATATTCCCATCGTCTGAGAAGAATACTTGACGATATTCCCATCGTCTGAGAGGAATACTTGACGATATTCCCATCGTCTGAGAGGAATACTTGACGATATTCCCATCGTCTGAGGGGAATACTTGTAGATATTCGCATCGTCTGAGAAGAATACTTGACGATATTCCCATCGTCTGAGAAGAATACTTGACGATATTCCCATCGTCTGAGAGGAATACTTGACGATATTCCCATCGTCTGAGAGGAATACTTGACGATATTCCCATCGTCTGAGAGGAATACTTGACGATATTCCCATCGTCTGAGGGGAATACTTGACGATATTCCCATCGTCTGAGAAGAATACTTGACGATATTCCCATCGTCTGAGAAGAATACTTGACGATATTCCCATCGTCTGAGAAGAATACTTGACGATATTCCCATCGTCTGAGAAGAATACTTGACGATATTCCCATCGTCTGAGAGGAATACTTGACGATATTCCCACCGTCTGAGGGGAATACTTGACGATATTCCCATCGTCTGAGAGGAATACTTGACGATATTCCCATCGTCTGAGAAGAATACTTGACGATATTCCCATCGTCTGAGAAGAATACTTGACGATATTCCCATCGTCTGAGGGGAATACTTGACGATATTCCCATCGTCTGAGAAGAATACTTGACGATATTCCCATCGTCTGAGAAGAATACTTGACGATATTCCCATCGTCTGAGAGGAATACTTGACGATATTCCCATCGTCTGAGAGGAATACTTGACGATATTCCCATCGTCTGAGGGGAATACTTGTCGATATTCGCATCGTCTGAGAAGAATACTTGACGATATTCCCATCGTCTGAGAAGAATACTTGACGATATTCCCATCGTCTGAGAGGAATACTTGACGATATTCCCATCGTCTGAGAGGAATACTTGACGATATTCCCATCGTCTGAGAGGAATACTTGACGATATTCCCATCGTCTGAGGGGAATACTTGACGATATTCCCATCGTCTGAGAAGAATACTTGACGATATTCCCATCGTCTGAGAAGAATACTTGACGATATTCCCATCGTCTGAGAGGAATACTTGACGATATTCCCATCGTCTGAGAGGAATACTTGACGATATTCCCATCGTCTGAGGGGAATACTTGACGATATTCCCATCGTCTGAGAAGAATACTTGACGATATTCCCATCGTCTGAGAAGAATACTTGACGATATTCCCATCGTCTGAGAGGAATACTTGACGATATTCCCATCATCTGAGAGGAATACTTGACGATATTCCCATCGTCTGAGGGGAATACTTGTCGATATTCCCATCGTCTGAGGGGAATACTTGACGATATTCCCATCGTCTGAGGGGAATACTTGACGATATTCCCATCGTCTGAGAAGAATACTTGACGATATTCCCATCGTCTGAGGGGAATACTTGACGATATTCCCATCGTCTGAGGGGAATACTTGACGATATTCCCATCGTCTGAGAGAAATACTTGACGATATTCCCATCGTCTGAGAGGAATACTTGACGATATTCCCATCGTCTGAGGGGAATACTTGACGATATTCCCATCGTCTGAGGGGAATACTTGACGATATTCCCATCGTCTGAGGGGAATACCTGACGATATTCCCATCGTCTGAGGGGAATACTTGACGATATTCCCATCGTCTGAGAGGAATACTTGACGATATTCCCATCGTCTGAGAGGAATACTTGACGATATTCCCATCGTCTGAGAGGAATACTTGACGATACTCCCATCGTCTGAGAGGAATACTTGACGATATTCCCATCGTCTGAGAGGAATACTTGACGATATTCCCATCGTCTGAGAGGAATACTTGACGATATTCCCACCGTCTGAGGGGAATACTTGACGATATTTCCATCGTCTGAGGGGAATACTTGACGATATTCCCATCGTCTGAGGGGAATACTTGACGATACTCCCATCGTCTGAGAGGAATACTTGACGATATTCCCATCGTCTGAGAGGAATACTTGACGATATTCCCATCGTCTGAGGGGAATATGTGACGATATTCCCATCGTCTCAGAGGAATACTTGACAATATTCCCATCGTCTGAGGGGAATACTTGACGATATTCCAATCGTTTGAGGGGAATACTTGACGATATTCCCATCGTCTGAGACGAATACTTGACGATATTCCCATCGTCTGATAGGAATACTTGACGATATTCCCATCGTCTGAGAGGAATACTTGACGATATTCCCATCGTCTGAGGGGAATACTTGACGATATTCCCATCGTCTGAGAGGAATACTTGACGATATTCCAATCGTTTGAGGGGAATACTTGACGATATTCCCATCGTCTGAGACGAATACTTGACGATATTCCCATCGTCTGAGAGGAATACTTGACGATATTCCCATCGTCTGAGAGGAATACTTGACGATACTCCCATCGTCTGAGGGGAATACTTGACGATATTCCCATCGTCTGAGAGGAATACTTGACGATATTCCCATCGTCTGAGAGGAATACTTGACGATACTCCCATCGTCTGAGGGGAATACTTGACGATATTCCCATCGTCTGAGGGGAATACTTGACGATATTCCCATCGTCTGAGAGGAATACTTGACGATACTCCCATCGTCTGAGAGGAATACTTGACGATACTCCCATCGTCTGAGAGGAATACTTAACGATATTCCCATCGTCTGAGAGGAATACTTGACGATATTCCCATCGTCTGAGAGGAATACTTGACGATATTCCCATCGTCTGAGGGGAATACTTGACGATATTCCCATCGTCTGAGAGGAATACTTGACGATACTCCCATCGTCTGAGAAGAATACTTGACGATATTCCCATCGTCTGAGAGGAATACTTGACGATATTCCCATCGTCTGAGGGGAATACTTGACGATATTCCCATCGTCTGAGAGGAATAATTGACGATACTCCCATCGTCTGAGAGGAATACTTGACGATATTCCCATCGTCTGAGAGGAATACTTGACGATATTCCCATCGTCTGAGAGGAATACTTGACGATATTCCCATCGTCTGAGGGGAATACTTGACGATATTCCCATCGTCTGAGAGGAATACTTGACGATATTCCCATCGTCTGAGGGGAATACTTGACGATATTCCCATCGTCTGAGAGGAATACTTGACGATATTCCCATCGTCTGAGAGGAATACTTGACGATATTCCCATCGTCTGAGAGGAATACTTGACGATATTCCCATCGTCTGAGAGGAATACTTGACGATATTCCCATCGTCTGAGGGGAATACTTGACGATATTCCCATCGTCTGAGAGGAATACTTGACGATATTCCCATCGTCTGAGGGGAATACTTGACGATATTCCCACTTTCACAGTTCTCTGGCCTCATTATAGACCATTTTGACAACTTTGTTCCAACAATGTAACTATTCTGTGTGATGGTGCAACACGAGAACCTTTGTTCCAGCAATGTAACTTATCCTGTGTGATGGCACAACACGAGAACCTTTGTTCCAGCAATGTAACTGTCCTGTGTGATGGTACAACACTAGAACCTTTGTTCCAGCAATGTAACTATCCTGTGTGATGGTACAACACGAGAACCTTTGTTCCAGCAATGTAACTATCCTGTGTGATGGTACAACACGAGAACCTTTGTTCCAGCAATGTAACTATCCTGTGTGATGGTACAACACGAGAACCTTTGTTCCAGCAATGTAACTTATCCTGTGTGATGGTACAACACGAGAACCTTTGTTCCAGCAATGTAACTATCCTGTGTGATGGTACAACACTAGAACCTTTGTTCCAGCAATGTAACTATCCTGTGTGATGGTACAACACTAGAACCTTTGTTCCAGCAATGTAACTATCCTGTGTGATGGTACAACACTAGAACCTTTGTTCCAGCAATGTAACTATGCTGTGTGATGGTACTACACGAGAACCTTTGTTCCAGCAATGTAACTATCCTGTGTGATGGTACAACACGAGAACCTTTGTTCCAGCAATGTAACTATCCTGTGTGATGGGACAACACGAGAACCTTTGTTCCAGCAATGTAACTATGCTGTGTGATGGTACAACACGAGAACCTTTGTTCCAGCAATGTAACTATGCTGTGTGATGGTACAACACGAGAACCTTTGTTCCAGCAATGTAACTATCCTGTGTGATGGTACAACACGAGAACCTTTGTTCCAGCAATGTAACTTATCCTGTGTGATAGTA
>NC_091311.1:45339836-45357336 GCF_038502225.1 Cherax quadricarinatus
AAATTCTCAATAAGTTTTAAAAGGCATCAGTCCGCCATAAGAACTCGCAACACTATCTCAACACATCTAACAAATTCATATATATATATATATATATATATATATATATATATATATATATATATATATATATATATATATATATATATATATATATTTATTTATTTATTAGCACACTGGCCGATTCCCACCAAGGCAGGGTGGCCCGAAAAAGAAAAACTTTCACCATCATTCACTCCATCACTGTCTTGCCAGAAGGGTGCTTTACACTACAGTTTTTAAACTGCAACCTTAACACCCCTCCTTCATATATATAATATATATATATAATATATATATATAATTATATATATATATATATTATATATATATATAATATATATATAATATATATGTATATATATATATATATAAGGAGGTTTTGTGTGCGAGGGGCTTGGACTTCCAGCAGGCATGCGTGAGCGTGTTTGATAGGAGTGAATGGAGACAAATAGTTTTTAATACTTGATGTGCTGTTGGAGTGTGAGCAAAGTAACATTTATGAAGGGGTTCAGGGAAACCGGCAGGCCGGACTTGAGTCCTGGAGATGGGAAGTACAGTGCTTGCACTCTAAAGGAGGGGTGTTAATGTTGCAGTTTAAAAACTGTAGTGTAAAGCACCCTTCTGGCAAGACAGTGATGGAGTGAATGATGGTGAAAGTTTTTCTTTTTCGGGCCACCCTGCCTTGGTGGGAATCGGCCAGTGTGATAATAAAAAATAATAAAATATATATATACATACATACATATGCAAAACAACCACTCTGAAAAAATAGAGAAATTCCAAGCGCTTTCGTGACTACTCACATTATCAAGGAACTATGAAAGTAAAGCATCCAAGGAAGGTATATAAGGGGTCTGGCCAACACCTCACTATCAGATCCCACAAAGGTTATACACCTGATGCGCGCCGGACCAACTGGACAGGTCCTTTGCACAACCCACCAACAAACTATTCTACCCAAGAAAATTTTTAAAATTATTATTTGTCCAGTGTATTATTAAATTCTTCCCAAATTCTATTAATTATAAATGGATCTAATTTATTTATATAAACCAAAGGAAATATTCATATTATTGTCAAAACTGCTTTTTATGAAACAAGATTCAATTATATTCCTGTCGACCATGGACTTGCTTGATACTACTTTCTCAACTTTTTGAAAACCAATTGGATGGTTAAAATCTCTTACATGAATAAATAGAGCATTGGAATCTTGTCCAGTTCTAATGCTATATTTATGTTGTTTTAATCTTAGTTCGAGATTTTTACCAGTTTGACCGTAATAAACTTTATCGCAAATTTTACAAGGAATCTTATAGACACATCCATCAGCATTTTGGGGGGAATTCTTTATCAAAAGTTTTTTTACTGTATCAAGATTTTTGAATACAACTCTAATACTAAAAGTCTTAAGAAGAGAAGGCATATCAACCAAGTTTTCATGGTAAGGGAGAACCAACATATTTTTAGTTGAATAAGGCTGGTTGTCCCTTTTCGGATTGTAAAAAGTATTTCTAGCAACTTTAAAAGATTTGTCAATTACATTTCTTGGGTATTTTAAATCATTACCTATTTCATAAATTTTGGATATTTCCTCATCTATGAACTCTGGACTACAAATTCGTAAAGCTCTCAAAAACATTGATGAGAAAACAGACAGTTTGACTCTATCTTGATGCGAGGAATAATAGTGGACATAGGAACAGTTATTTGTAGGTTTTCTGTAAATTTTAAAATTGAATTCATTATTATACATAATAATTAAAACATCTAGAAAAAGGCAATGAGTTATTTTCTTCAAATTCAACAGTAAAATTTATAGAATGGGCTAAGCTATTTAATTTGCCAAGGAAATGGTGTATATCTACATTTTTGGGCATAAGACACAAAATATCATCAACATATCTGAACCATTTAGCTCTATTAGGGAGGATTGCGTTAAGCAACCTTGTTTCAAAAAATTCCATGTATAGGTTACTAAGAACAGGTGAAAGAGGATTCCCCATTGCCATACCAAACTTCTGAGTGTAAAACTTATCATTAAATACAAATTTTGCATCAACAATGCAAAGTTTAATAAGTTTAATGATAGTAGGAACTGGCAATGGTAAATCATAGTTAACGAGTTCTTCAGATAAGAAACTTAATAAATCATCAACAGGAACTTTCGTAAACAAGGAAGTAACATCAAAACTAACCATGTTAAAATCATTTAAGTCTGTCAAGGAGCTTAATTTATCAACCAAGTCTATGTTGTTTTTAACATTAAAGTTAGAAATTTTGCCAACAATAGGGCTCAAAATATCAACAAGCCATTTGGATAATTTATATGAAACTGACCCTATGGAGCTAATAATTGGTCTGACTGGATTCCCTGGTTTGTGTGTTTTTATTAGTCCATACATGTAAGGTAAAGATAGATTAGTGGAAGTAAATTGTTTGACTAATTCATCTTTGCCTTTCAGTAGAAGTTTTATTGTTCTATTGAAATTGCTGTTAACGGTTTCTAGGGGATTTTTCCTAAGTTTAGAATAGGTTTCAGTATCATCTAAGAGATTATTCATTTTTTCTTGGTAATCATTTTCTTTCATAATTACTATTGCATTTATTTTGTCTGCTTTAGTAAGTCGCAAATTTTTATTGTTATTAAGTGTGTCATAAGACTAAAGCAGGTGCGAGGTGGTATGTCAGGAAGGTGTTAATATCAGTGTTTGGCAGCCTAACTTGAGAGAACTTCGCCATGTAATTAGATAGAGAACTTGTGTGTTGTCACCCTGCTGAGCAAGAACTAGTGTGTCGTCACCCTGCTGAGCAAGGACTTGTGTGTCGTCACCCTGCTGAGCAAGAACTAGTGTGTTGTCACCCTGCTGAACAAGAACTAGTGTGTCGTCACCCTGCTGAGCAAGAACTAGTGTGTTGTCACCCTGCTGAACAAGAACTAGTGTGTCGTCACCCTGCTGAGCAAGAACTAGTGTGTCGTCACCCTGCCGAAGAAGAACTAGCGTGTTGTCACCCTGCTGAAGAAGAACTAGTGTGTTGTCACCCTGCTGAACAAGAACTAGTATGTCGTCACCCTGCTGCTGTCCTCCAGGTGTATACAAGTATCACCTGACACAGCAGAGGACAAGCCTCGCCAACACTGGCTGTATTTCTGTCGTTGTGTCACCCAGGGGTGGTGTCCCCTTACTGCATACACTCAGCAATTTAAAATTTACAGATCACCGTGAAAGCCAATTTCCTTTTACTAAAGCACATCACCACTTAAACTTTGAAGCCAATCAGAAAAAAAAATTCTTTGGTAATGGCTCCAACGATTACAATATTTTTTTAAGTCATAAAATTTCGAATTTGAGTCTGCACAGTTTAGGCTTACAGTGTCATCCTTCTTTTGGCATGCATTAGTTAATATTTTAAAGCCGAACAGACGAGGCGTTCTTTAGTTATCGAAATTATCGAAATCAGTATACTAATTATTTAATAAAATTGGCAAATTGGGACTTATGCAGCCAAATAAGGTGTAGTACACTGTACATAAATGGTGCGATACCGACAAGATAAAGTATTAGACATATCTGCAACATCTGGGTATCTTTATTTGTAGACGTTTCACCATCCAGTGGCTTTACCAATACAAGGACATAATGTGAAGATTTGTATACAAAATCTGAGGTAATGAGTCCGTCAGCCTCGGAGCAGTGAAGATCACCGGAGTCTTGAAGACTTAAGGTGCTGTTCAACACCAAGGTTGAGGGACTGATTAACTCATCTTTTGCATATAATTCTTCACATTAAGTCCTTGTAATGTAATGTATCGATAAAGCCAGTGGTTGACGCTACGTCTACAAATAAAGATACCCAGATGTTGCACATGTGTCTAATGGTTCAGCACAATAAGGTGAATCTTGCTTTGTTCTGAAAAACACGCCAGGGATGAGAATATAAAATCTATCAGATGATAAGAGGCATCCTCTTGAACTTAATGGGTACTATCCTATCCATAAGATGGATCAACCATTAAATACTGAAGACATTCCGAAGAAGTGCAGTCAAATTTATTCACCGTAATTGAGCAAGAATGAAAAATTTCACAGTATTTTACGCGTAAAAATAGCAAATGTGCTCCTACACACACTTAAATTACACTCTCCGACGTCGTGGAAATAAATGGAGCCTGTTTTGAAGGCTGGAAGCCAGGCACTTGAGCCTTGAAAGTTGCCTGAGCCATTGCAGGCAACTTTAGTAAACAGACACAAATACAACATACAATGGTTCTACAACTGTAGTCACAAGGCGCCTGCACGTGCCTATAGTCGCAACAATCTTGCATTTGTTACCATACACCAGTGTTGAGAATGTGAAGCCAATCGGATGAGGCATTCCCGTGTTATGAACGAAGAGGAATATATATATATATATATATATATATATATATATATATATATATATATATATATATATATATATATATAATATATACATATATATATATATATATGCATATATATATATATATATATATATATATATATATATATACATATATATATATATATATATATATATATATATATATATATATATATATATATATATATATATATATATATATATATATATATATATATATATATATATATATATATATATATATATATATATATACATATATATATATATATATATATATATATATATATATATATATATATATATACTTATATACTATATATATATATATATATATATATATATATATATATATATATATATATATATATATATATATATATATATATATATATATATATATATACTATATGTCGTGTCGAATAGGTAAAATTGGTCAATTAGCAAGAACTCATTTAAAATTAAGTCCTTTCTAAAATTTTCTCTTATACGTTTAAAGATATATTTTTTTCATTTATGTTAATGTAAAAATAATTTTGTACCAAAAGAAACTTAGAAAACTTACCTAACCTTATTATAACAAGCGCAATTTAATTTAGCCTAATCCAACTAAATATACAATGAAATATATTTTTTTCGTTAGGTTCAGAATGATTTTTGAGAAATTATTGCATAGACAAATTTTCGCTTGTCTTATTCGGCAAGAAGAGCGCTGCTATTTAAGCCAAAATCACAAGTTTTGCCTATTCGGCACGACATAATGTGTGTGTGTGTGTGTGTGTGTGTGTGTGTGTGTGTGTGTGTGTGTGTGTGTGTGTGTGTGTGTGTGTGTGTGTGTGTGTGTATATGTGTGTGTGTGTGTGTGTGTGCTCGCGCGCGTGCGTGTGCGTGCACGCAGTATTGTATAGGGCAAAGAGTATGGGACACTTAAGCAGTATTGTGAAATCATACAAGTGTAGGGTACTCAGTGTTAAGTAGACACACACAGGGTGGTGTTCAAAAAGTGTGAGGTATTCACACAATGCGAGGTAATCATAGAATGCGAGGTACTTACCCTTGGCCATCTCATCTATCCTGGGTGGGAAGCCTTCGTCAACACCTCCCACAACAGAGAAGCCGAAGCGGCGGTCGGCGGGACCGAGGAACAGATTGATCTCTGTGACGCCTGCCTGGAGGACAGAGAGAGGAGAGTCAGGTTACACGTATGTTAATGTCAGCCTGCTGGAGCACACACAGCTTACATACATGTACGTTTAATGAAGAACAGATGTTTAGTAGCTACATACTAAAGAATAAGTATTGTTAATGTAGTTACGAGGTAATAGGTGAGTAATTTGAAGTAGTTACGAGGTAACAGGTAAGTAATTTGAAGTAGTTACGTAGTAACAGCTAATTTAAGTTAGAGAACTCTACAGATTTTGTGACAAATTTACATTGAGTCAGCAGGTGATGGAGTCAGCAGGTGATGGAGTCAGCAGGTGATGGAGTCAGCAGGTGATGGCGTCAGTAGGTGATGGAGTCAGCAGGTGATGGAGTCAGCAGGTGATGGAGTCAGCAGGTGATGGAGTCAGCAGGTGATGGAGTCAGCAGGTGATGGAGTCAGCAGGTGATGGAGCCTAAGTTACCCCAGCACAGGTCAGTTATTAACCTCTTTGTTTACACTCACCTTATCATGTTAATTATAGATCTATAACTGCACCTATAACAATGTTTCTAACGTTTGAAGCAGACAAACCCGGGCTTCTATTCTATTTCCTACTTCAAAGCACTTTCTTCGGCTCTATTAACCCCGTCGTGTAGTGACGAGTCAAAGTGACGCAGAAACCACGAGAGTTGTGTATTAATTCCCCGTCTCTCCGAGCACTGCACATGGGCACTCGGCTTCTCCACAAGCACGGTGTTGGTAGGTAAGACACAAAGGCAACAGTTAGGCAACTTTATTCCGAAACGTTTCGCCTACACAGTAGGCTTCTTCAGTCGAATACAGAAAGTAGGCAGGAACAGTAGAGATGTGAAGACGATGTAATCAGTCCATCACCCTTGAAGTCGTAGAATTTGAGGTTGTCAGTCCCTCAGCCTGGAGAGTTCAGTTCCATAGTCAGGAACTAGTTCCTGACTATGGAACTGAACTCTCCAGGCTGAGGGACTGACAACCTCAAATTCTACGACTTCAAGGGTGATGGACTGATTACATCGTCTTCACATCTCTACTGTTCCTGCCTACTTTCTGTATTCGACTGAAGAAGCCTACTGTGTAGGCGAAACGTTTCGGAATAAAGTTGCCTAACTGTTGCCTTTGTGTCTTACCTACCAACCTGTCGGTATTTTATACCATTTTGAAGCACGGTGTTGTTAACGTTATTGCCAGTTCGGTGCATTCGTAATGTGAAGACTCTAAGTCACTATACCGTGTCTAGAACAAGGAGTCACTATACCCTTCCTGGAACAATAAGTCACTACACCATTCCTGGAACAATGAGTCACTATACCCTTCCTGGAACAGTAAGTCACTATACCGTGCCTGGAACAATGAGTCACTTACACTTCCAGGAACAATTAAAACCTCACCTTCAATCCAGCAAAAAACGTAAGACAACCTTTCGGATCGTTCTTGATCGTTATCATGTTACGGGTGAGAAAAATACGGAGAGAAAGTCAAGCCAAGTCAGGTCAAGTGACGAGGCGAGCTGAAAGCCGAGATCAGGTCATCATTTTCAACATGTCATAGTATTTTGACTCTTCAAAGCGCCAACCAAGTTTATTGTTATCAACAAACTATAATCCCGTGTCGATGACAAGAGACTTGCCAATACAGAATCTGAGAGAACACACGTGTGGATGATAGTTCTCATTATGGAATCTGAGAGAACACACGTAGTTTCGTGTGGATGATAGTTCCCATGTTGCATCATTGCATCCTTAGAATAATAAATGGGAATTTCCCAAGACTGGCACGTTAGAACAGTCTTACTTCCTCTCATAGGATATAAAGACTCCTTAGTGTATTGACAGGTATGGTGGCACTGTGGTGGAGGTATGGTAACACTGTGGTAGAGGGTATGGTAACACTGTGGTGAAGGGTATAGTAACGCTGTGGTGGAGGGTATGGTAATACTGTGGTGGAGGGTATGGTAACAGTGTGGTGGAGGGTACGGTAACACTGTAGTGGAGGGTATGGTAACACTGTGGTGGAGGGCATGGTAACACTGTGGTGGACGGTATGGTAATATTGTGGCGGAGGGGTTGGTCCCAAATCTGCACACTGCCATAACAACATACTGGAGCGAGAGATATGGAAGTGTAAAATAAACCCAGTGAGGAGCAGGGGTGCGGTGGGGACAATAAGGGAACACTGTATCAACATCCGGGGTCCCAGACTATTCAACATCTTATCAGAAGATATCAGAAACACGGCTGGAACAAGTGTAGAAGCCTTCAAGAGGAAACTAGACAAGTATCTTCACCAGGTGCCAGATCAACCAGGCTGTGATGGATATGTGGAGCAGCGGGCCTCCAGCAGCAACAGCCTGGTTGACCAGGCAAGCACCAGACGAGCCTGGCCCATGGCCGGGCTCAGCGAGTAGATAAACTCTCGAAAGTCTTCAAAGGTATATCAAAGGAGGGTATAGTAACGCTGTAGTGGAGGGTATGGTAATGCTGTGGTGGAGAGTATGGTAACACTGTGGTGGAGGGTATGGTAACAGTGGTGGACGGTATGGTAACACTGTGGTGGAGGGTATAGTAACGCTGTGGTGGAGGGTATAGTAACGCTGTAGTGGAGGGTATGGTAACACTGTGGTGGATGGTATGGTAACACTGTGGTGGACGGTATGGTAACACTGTGGTGGAGGGTATAGTAACGCTGTGGTGGAGGGTATAGTAACGGTGTAGTGGAGGGTATGGTAACACTGTGGTGGATGGTATGGTAACACTGTGGTGGACGGTATGGTAACACTGTGGTGGAGGGTATAGTAACGCTGTGGTGGAGGGTATAGTAACGCTGTAGTGGAGGGTATGGTAACACTGTGGTGGATGGTATGGTAACACTGTGGTGAAAGGTATGGTAACACTGTGGTGGACGGTATGGTAACATTGTGGTGGAGAGTATAGTAACGTTGTGGTGGAGGGTATGGTAACACTGTGGTGGAGGGTATAGTAACGCTGTGGTGGAGGGTATGGTAACGCTGTGGTGGAGGATATGGTAACTGTGGTAGAGGGTATGGTAACACTGTGGTGGAGGGTATAGTAACGCTGTGGTGGAGGGTATGGTAACGCTGTGGTGGAGGATATGGTAACTGTGGTAGAGGGTATGGTAACACTGTGGTGGAGGGTATAGTAACGCTGTGGTGGAGGGTATGGTAACGCTGTGGTGGAGGATATGGTAACTGTGGTAGAGGGTATGGTAACACTGTGGTGGAGGGTATAGTAACGCTGTGGTGGAGGGTATGGTAACGCTGTGGTAGAGGATATGGTAACTGTGGTGGAGGGTATGGTAACGCTGTGGTGGAGGGTATAGTAACGCTGTGGTGGAGGGTATGGTAACGCTGTGGTGGAGGATATGGTAACTGTGGTAGAGGGTATGGTAGCACTGTGGTGGAAAGTCTGGCAACAGTGTCAGCTGAAGGTCTGCAGAATGCCATTATGAGATAAAATTAATAGAGTATTCTGTGCCAGGAAATTAAAGGGGTGTGTTATGTTTGTCTTTGGTGCCAAGCAGTACACTATTTGGTGCCATGCAGTACACTATTTGGTGCCATGCAGTACACTATTTGGTGCCATGCAGTACACTATTTGGTGCCATGCAGTACAATATTTGGTGCCATGCAGTACACTATTTGGTGCCATGCAGTACACTATTTGGTGCCATGCAGTACACTATTTGGTGCCATGCAGTACACTATTTGGTGCCATGCAGTACACTATTTGGTGCCATGCAGTACACTATTTGGTGCCATGCAGTACACTATTTGGTGCCATGCAGTACACTATTTGGTGCCATGCAGTACACTATTTGGTGCCAAGCAGTACACTATTTGGTGCCATGCAGTACACTATTTGGTGCCATGCAGTACACTATTTGGTGCCAAGCAGTACAATATTTGGTGCCAAGCAGTACACTATTTGGTGCCAAGCAGTACACTATTTGGTGCCAAGCAGTACACTATTTGGTGCCATGCAGTACACTATTTGGTGCCATGCAGTACACTATTTGGTGCCATGCAGTACACTATTTGGTGCCATGCAGTACACTATTTGGTGCCATGCAGTACACTATTTGGTGCCATGCAGTACAATATTTGGTGCCATGCAGTACAATATTTGGTGCCATGCAGTACAATATTTGGTGCCATGCAGTACACTATTTGGTGCCATGCAGTACACTATTTGGTGCCATACAGTACACTATTTGGTGCCATGCAGTACACTATTTGGTGCCATGCAGTACAATATTTGGTGCCATGCAGTACAATATTTGGTGCCATGCAGTACACTATTTGGTGCCATGCAGTACAATATTTGGTGCCATGCAGTACAATATTTGGTGCCATGCAGTACAATATTTGGTGCCATGCAGTACACTATTTGGTGCCATGCAGTACACTATTTGGTGCCATGCAGTACACTATTTGGTGCCATGCAGTACACTATTTGGTGCCATGCAGTACACTATTTGGTGCCATGCAGTACACTATTTGGTGCCATGCAGTACAATATTTGGTGCCATGCAATACAATATTTGGTGCCATGCAGTACACTATTTGGTGCCATGCAGTACACTATTTGGTGCCATGCAGTACACTATTTGGTGCCATGCAGTACACTATTTGGTGCCATGCAGTACAATATTTGGTGCCATGCAGTACAATATTTGGTGCCATGCAGTACACTATTTGGTGCCATGCAGTACAATATTTGGTGCCATGCAGTACAATATTTGGTGCCATGCAGTACAATATTTGGTGCCATGCAGTACACTATTTGGTGCCATGCAGTACACTATTTGGTGCCATGCAGTACACTATTTGGTGCCATGCAGTACACTATTTGGTGCCATGCAGTACACTATTTGGTGCCATGCAGTACACTATTTGGTGCCATGCAGTACAATATTTGGTGCCATGCAATACAATATTTGGTGCCATGCAGTACAATATTTGGTGCCATGCAGTACACTATTTGGTGCCATGCAGTACACTATTTGGTGCCATGCAGTACACTATTTGGTGCCATGCAGTACACTATTTGGTGCCATGCAGTACACTATTTGGTGCCATGCAGTACACTATTTGGTGCCATGCAGTACACTATTTGGTGCCATGCAGTACAATATTTGGTGCCATGCAGTACAATATTTGGTGCCATGCAGTACAATATTTGGTGCCATGCAGTACACTATTTGGTGCCATGCAGTACACTATTTGGTGCCATGCAGTACACTATTTGGTGCCATGCAGTACACTATTTGGTGCCATGCAGTACAATATTTGGTGCCATGCAATACAATATTTGTACACTATTTGGTGCCATGCAGTACACTATTTGGTGCCATGCAGTACACTATTTGGTGCCATGCAGTACACTATTTGGTGCCATGCAGTACAATATTTGGTGCCATGCAGTACAATATTTGGTGCCATGCAGTACACTATTTGGTGCCATGCAGTACAATATTTGGTGCCATGCAGTACAATATTTGGTGCCATGCAGTACAATATTTGGTGCCATGCAGTACACTATTTGGTGCCATGCAGTACACTATTTGGTGCCATGCAGTACACTATTTGGTGCCATGCAGTACACTATTTGGTGCCATGCAGTACACTATTTGGTGCCATGCAGTACACTATTTGGTGCCATGCAGTACAATATTTGGTGCCATGCAATACAATATTTGGTGCCATGCAGTACAATATTTGGTGCCATGCAGTACACTATTTGGTGCCATGCAGTACACTATTTGGTGCCATGCAGTACACTATTTGGTGCCATGCAGTACACTATTTGGTGCCATGCAGTACACTATTTGGTGCCATGCAGTACACTATTTGGTGCCATGCAGTACACTATTTGGTGCCATGCAGTACAATATTTGGTGCCATGCAGTACAATATTTGGTGCCATGCAGTACAATATTTGGTGCCATGCAGTACACTATTTGGTGCCATGCAGTACACTATTTGGTGCCATGCAGTACACTATTTGGTGCCATGCAGTACAATATTTGGTGCCATGCAGTACAATATTTGGTGCCATGCAGTACACTATTTGGTGCCATTACAATATTTGGTGCCATGCAGTACAATATTTGGTGCCATGCAGTACAATATTTGGTGCCATGCAGTACACTATTTGGTGCCATGCAGTACACTATTTGGTGCCATGCAGTACACTATTTGGTGCCATGCAGTACACTATTTGGTGCCATGCAGTACACTATTTGGTGCCATGCAGTACACTATTTGGTGCCATGCAATACAATATTTGGTGCCATGCAGTACAATATTTGGTGCCATGCAGTACACTATTTGGTCCCATGCAGTACACTATTTGGTGCCATGCAGTACACTATTTGGTGCCATGCAGTACAATATTTGGTGCCATGCAGTACAATATTTGGTGCCATGCAGTACACTATTTGGTGCCATGCAGTACAATATTTGGTGCCATGCAGTACAATATTTGGTGCCATGCAGTACAATATTTGGTGCCATGCAGTACACTATTTGGTGCCATGCAGTACACTATTTGGTGCCATGCAGTACACTATTTGGTGCCATGCAGTACACTATTTGGTGCCATGCAGTACACTATTTGGTGCCATGCAGTACACTATTTGGTGCCATGCAGTACAATATTTGGTGCCATGCAATACAATATTTGGTGCCATGCAGTACAATATTTGGTGCCATGCAGTACACTATTTGGTGCCATGCAGTACACTATTTGGTGCCATGAAGTACACTATTTGGTGCCATGCAGTACACTATTTGGTGCCATGCAGTACAATATTTGGTGCCATGCAGTACAATATTTGGTGCCATGCAGTACACTATTTGGTGCCATGCAGTACAATATTTGGTGCCATGCAGTACAATATTTGTGCCATGCAGTACAATATTTGGTGCCATGCAGTACACTATTTGGTGCCATGCAGTACACTATTTGGTGCCATGCAGTACACTGTTTGGTGCCATGCAGTACACTATTTGGTGCCATGCAGTACACTATTTGGTGCCATGCAGTACAATATTTGGTGCCATGCAGTACAATATTTGGTGCCATGCAGTACAATATTTGGTGCCATGCAGTACAATATTTGGTGCCATGCAGTACAATATTTGATGCCATGCAGTACACTATTTGGTGCCATGCGGTACACTATTTGATGCCATGCAGTACAATATTTGGTGCCATGCAGTACAATATTTGGTGCCATGCAGTACACTATTTGGTGCCATGCAGTACAATATTTGGTGCCATGCGGTACACTATTTGGTGCCATGCAGTACAATATTTGGTGCCATGCAGTACAATATTTGGTGCCATGCGGTACACTATTTGGTGCCATGCAGTACAATATTTGGTGCCAAGCAGTACACTATTTAGTGCCATGCAGTACAATATTTGGTGCCATGCAGTACAATATTTGGTGCCATGCAGTACAATATTTGGTGCCATGCGGTACACTATTTGGTGCCATGCAGTACAATATTTGGTGCCATGCAGTACAATATTTGGTGCCATGCAGTACAATATTTGGTGCCATGCAGTACAATATTTGGTGCCATGCAGTACAATATTTGGTGCCATGCAGTACACTATTTGGTGCCATGCAGTACAATATTTGGTGCCATGCAGTACAATATTTGGTGCCATGCAGTACAATATTTGGTGCCATGCAGTACAATATTTGGTGCCATGCAGTACAATATTTGGTGCCATGCAGAACAATATTGATGCCATGCAGAACAATATTTGGTGCCATGCAGAACAATATTTGGTGCCATGCAGAACAATATTTGATGCCATGCAGAACAATATTTGGTGCCATGCAGAACAATATTTGGTGCCATGCAGTACAATATTTGATGCCATGCAGAACAATATTTGGTGCCATGCAGTACAATATTTGATGCCATGCAGAACAATATTTGATGCCATGCAGAACAATATTTGGTGCCATGCAGAACAATATTTGGTGCCATGCAGAACAATATTTGGTGACATGCAGAACAATATTTGGTGCCATGCAGTACAATATTTGATGCCATGCAGAACAATATTTGATGCCATGCAGAACAATATTTGGTGCCATGCAGTACAATATTTGGTGCCATGCAGTACAATATTTGATGCCATGCAGAACAATATTTGATGCCATGCAGAACAATATTTGGTGCCATGCAGTACAATATTTGGTGCCATGCAGAACAATATTCGGTGCCATGCAGTACAATATTTGGTGCCATGCAGAACAATATTTGGTGCCATGCAGTACAATATTTGGTGCCATGCAGAACAATATTTGATGCCATGCAGAACAATATTTGGTGCCATGCAGAACAATATTTGATGCCATGCAGAACAATATTTGGTGCCATGCAGTACAATATTTGATGCCATGCAGAACAATATTTGATGCCATGCAGAACAATATTTGGTGCCATGCAGTACAATATTTGGTGCCATGCAGAACAATATTTGGTGCCATGCAGAACAATATTTGATGCCATGCAGTACAATATTTGGTGCCATGCAGTACAATATTTGGTGCCATGCAGAACAATATTTGGTGCCATGCAGAACAATATTTGATGCCATGCAGTACAATATTTGGTGCCATGCAGAACAATATTTGGTGCCATGCAGTACAATATTTGATGCCATGCAGTACAATATTTGGTGCCATGCAGAACAATATTTGGTGCCATGCAGTACAATATTTGATGCCATGCAGTACAATATTTGGTGCCATGCAGAACAATATTTGGTGCCATGCAGTACAATATTTGGTGCCATGCAGAACAATATTTGGTGCCATGCAGTACAATATTTGGTGCCATGCAGTACAATATTTGGTGCCATGCAGTACAATATTTGATGCCATGCAGTACAATATTTGGTGTCATGCAGTGTCATGGAATATTGCTGTACACTAACAGCCTATTTCTAAGGCAGGAGAAATTACAGCGGTGAAGGCAGCAGCCGACACTTTCCTTCATTGCTGATAAAATTTTATCGAATACCTAAATTACTGGGAACGTGAAGTTCCTCGAACTGTACCTTTGTATCGTAGACGAGTATGATACATAATAATTTAAAGTTCCTGGGTTCACTACCCGTGTTGCCCAGTCCAAAGATCAGGCTTCCTGATTGACAGCCTGATCTGTCAGGCACTTGGTGCAGGCCGCAAGCACTCCAACATAGGCACCACAGCCCAGCTGACTGGGAACTAACATGAGGAACTTGCAAAGTGTTCTCTTGAAGACTGCTAAAAGAAGATCTGCTGGTAATTCCTCTTCTGTGAAGGGACAGTGTTGAATTGTCTTAGGTCATTTACATATTCTGAGGTCTCTCTTAGTTTACTCATTGCATACCTGCTTTTCAGTGGAGGTATCTTGCACTGTATACTGATCCTCTTGCTCTGGTAGAGAGTAATTAGAATGTTTAGATTTAGGACTAATCCTTTAGCTTTTTCCAGATGTAATTATATCTTCGTCGTCTACATTCCAGGGAGTACAGTTCAATACACTTCAAGTGTTCCCAATAATTTATAACCCTGACTGAATTTATTCTGGCAGTGAAGATGGGAACAACCCTCAATGTGCGGCAATCCTGCTCGTCATGCGTTACTTGGCAGCATCACTTGTATTGTGCTGCTACCTTCCATGCTACAGTAATTGGAGATTATATCGCTTCCACGATAGTATAATAATAATGAACACAAGTGAAGGGAAGTACAGTGATCATTCTTACAGGTAACGTCAACTATTTTGGTTATGGCAAAATCTCAGTTCTTCTCCATGTATCACATGTTTGACAACAGGTGTCAATATATGTGAGAGTTACAACACCTGTCAATACGAGTCACGTCAGCTGGGTGTGTGTTGACAAATCGATGCATCGTTGAGGCTGCCTCCACACGCTGCAGGAAATAACATCATCCTCGTGAAAGTGTGTAGACATTATTGTAGGCAGGAGGCGGCGTTCACATCTCCATTTGCGACATACCGTCACAGGTGTCTATGGGTCTTCAACATTTACAACCTTGTCTGAGACCAGACAACCTTACTGACTGCTGGGTCCGTCAATATGCTGCTGACACCGTTCCTCAGACCTACGTAGAGATCACAACCTCGTTGCTATGTTTCTATCTGCGGGTTGAAGAATGTTCGACCATGGATGTTAGCACAGTGTTCTCCAATTATCTATGGTGCCCCTGCGTTTCACTGAGTTTATTGCACACTTCCTCCCATATCTCTATGCCGTAAATGGTTCAGAATCATTTACAGCATGGGTACAGCCTTCCAGCACTGTGTAGGGCTTCCCTTTGCCCCCAGAACAGCCTGAATTTTTCGTGGCATGGATTCAACACGGTGCTGGTAACATCCCTTAGAGATTCTGGCCCACACTGACATGATAGTATTATGCAGTGGCTAAAAATCTCCGGTTCCACCACATCTCAAAGGTTTACGTGAAATTCAGACTACCATCTGCACGTCACAGCAGAAATCGCAATTCGTCAGACTAAGCGACGTTTTTCCAGTCTTCAAATTTCCAGTTTTGGTGAGCCAGTCTTCGCTGTAGCATTAATTTTTTGTTCTTAACAGACAGGAGTGTAACCAGTGTGGTCAGCTTGAACCAGTCTGGCCATTCTCCTTTGACCTCTCTCATTAACAAGGCGTTTTCGCCCATAGAACTTCCCCTCACTGGATGTTTTGTTTTTCACATAACTCTCTATGAACCTTAGACACTGCGTGTGAAAATCCCAGATCGGCAGTTCCTGAAATACTCAACCCACCCCGTCTGTCTGGCACCATCAATCGTTCCACGATCGAAGTCATTTAAATCACATTTCTTCCCCATTCTGATGTTCAGTCTGAACAACAACTGATCCTCTTGACAGTCTGCATGTTCGTAGGCATTATGGCACTGCCACATGATTGGCCGATTAGATATTTGCATTAACGAACAGATGCACAACTGTACATAAACTGACCAATGAATGCACGCCTCGTGCCTCCCTCCCCTTCCTTCCCCAGAGCACACATTACCACAGCTTTGCGGAACGAAGCTATATTAAATCAAAGGAATTTAGGTGAAAAAAAAAGTATAATCTTTATTCGTTCCGCCTGAGAAACATTAGAATGACCTCGAAGGTCAAACTGTGAGCGCTAAATACGCACGTGACAACCATGCTGTTATTAGTGTTATGATTATTTATAATAATAATAATAATAATAATAATAATAATAATAATAATAATTATTAATATCAGCACAAGGAGTGATGGAGGCTCGATCCACCGTCTGGTAATCAAGTACAGTAAGAGAGAGTTTATCTTACCCCATCAGGAGACTTGGGCGGCAGGAGGTCCATGTTGTCTAGGAGTGAGCGAGAGTGGGCGTGTTTGGGCGGCGTGGGCGGCTGCTGGAGCTCATAATCCACTAGGGACTTGCTATGTGCGTGCCGTGGGCGGGTCATACCCTCCACGCTAGGGGGCACTACAGGCATGCCCAGTAACGGCTTGGGCATGTGGTTTACCACCTCCGGGGTGAGCTTGTGGAAGTGAGGAATGACGTCCGGGGCGTCCAGGTGGGGCGGGGTGGTGGGCGGGGTGATGCCGCCCACCCTTACTGTGCCATTGGTCTTGGCCACCACGGACACGCCGCCACCCACGCCATTGGTGCCGTTGACGTGGAGAGTGCCGTTGAGGTGGCCGTTGAGGCCCATGGGTGGAGGGGAGTCCTGGCTCCCCCGGAACGTTGAGAAGGTGGAGAGACTACGAGGGTTCCAATCCTGCAATGATACACTCTGTTAGCTTCACCTC
>NC_091311.1:45362336-45392834 GCF_038502225.1 Cherax quadricarinatus
CCCCATATTTAAGAAAGGAGACAGAAACGAGGCACTAAACTACAGACCTGTGTCTCTGACATGTATTGTGTGCAAAGTCATGGAGAAGATTATCAGGAGGAGAGTGGTCGAACACCTGGAAAGGAACAAGATTATAAATGAAAACCAGCATGGGTTCATGGAAGGCAAATCCTGTACCACAAACCTCCTGGAGTTTTATGACAAGGTAACAGAAGTAAGACACGAGAGAGAGAGGTGGGTAGATTGCGTTTTCCTAGACTGCAGGAAGGCCTTTGACACAGTTCCCCACAAGAGATTAGTGCAGAAGCTGGAGGATCAGGCGCATGTAAAAGGGAGGGCACTGCAATGGATAAGGGAATACATGACAGGGAGGCAGCAACGAGTCATGGTACGTGAAGAGGTATCACAGTGGGTGCCTGTTACGAGCGGGGTCCCACAGGGGTCAGTTCTAGGACCAGTGCTATTTTTGATATATGTGAACGACATGATGGAAGGAATAGACTCTGAAGTGTCCCTGTTCGCAGATGATGTGAAGTTGATGAGAAGAATTAAATCGGACGAGGATGAGGCAGGACTGCAAAGAGACCTGGACAGGCTGGACATGTGGTCCAGTAACAGGCTTCTCGAAATCAATCCAGCCAAATGCAAAGTCATGAAGATTGGGGAGGGGCAAAGAAGACCGCAGACAGAGTATAGGCTAGGTGGACAAAGACTACAGACCTCACTCAGGGAGAAAGACCTTGGGGTGACCATAACACCGAGCACATCACCGGAGGCACACATCAACCAAATAACCGCTGCAGCATACGGGCGCCTGGCAAACCTGAGAATAGCGTTCCGATACCTTAATAAGGAATCGTTCAAGACACTGTACACTGTGTATGTTAGGCCCATACTGGAATATGCAGCACCAGTCTGGAACCCACACCTGGTCAAGCACGTCAAGAAGTTAGACAAAGTACAAAGGTTTGCAACTAGGCTAGTCCCAGAGCTCAAGGGAATGTCGTACGAGGAAAGGTTAAGGGAAATCGGACTGACGACACTGGAGGACAGAAGGGTCAGGGGAGACATGATAACGACATACAAGATACTGCGGGGAATAGACAAGGTGGACAGAGATAGGATGTTCCAGAGAGGGGACACAGGGACAACGGGTCACAACTGGAAGCTGAAGACTCAGACGAGTCACAGGGACGTTAGGAAGTATTTCTTCAGTCATAGACTTGTCAGCAAGTGGAATAGCCTAGTAAGTGAAGTAGTGGAGGCAGGAACCATACATAGTTTTAAGAAGAGGTATGACAAAGCTCAGGAAGCAGAGAGAGAGAGGACCCAGTAGCGATCAGTGAAGAGGCGGGGCCAGGAGCTGAGTCTCGACCCCTGCAACCACAATTAGGTGAGTACAATTAGGTGAGTACACGCACACACACACACACACACACACACACACACGCACAGACACATGCGCACACACACACACACACATACACACACACACACTCGATCGAAGACCAGGCAGAACTACAAAGGGATCTGGACAGGCTGCAGACCTGGTCCAGCAATTGGCTCCTGGAGCTCAATCCCACCAAGTGCAAAGTCATGAAGATTGGGGAAGGGCAAAGAAGACCGCAGACGGAGTACAGTCTAGGGGGCCAGAGACTACAAACCTCACTCAAGGAAAAAGATCTTGGGGTGAGTATAACACCAGGCACATCTCCTGAAGCGCACATCAACCAAATAACTGCTGCAGCATATGGGCGCCTAGCAAACCTCAGAACAGCATTCCGACATCTTAATAAGGAATCATTCAGGACCCTGTACACCGTGTACGTTAGGCCCATATTGGAGTATGCGGCACCAGTTTGGAACCCACACCTAGCCAAGCACGTAAAGAAACTAGAGAAAGTGCAAAGGTTTGCAACAAGACTAGTCCCAGAGCTAAGAGGTATGTCCTACGAGGAGAGGTTAAGGGAAATCAACCTGACGACACTGGAGGACAGGAGAGATAGGGGGGACATGATAACGACATACAAAATACTGAGAGGAATTGACAAGGTGGACAAAGACAGGATGTTCCAGAGATTGGACACAGTAACAAGGGGACACAGTTGGAAGCTGAAGACACAGATGAATCACAGGGATGTTAGGAAGTATTTCTTCAGCCACAGAGTAGTCAGTAAGTGGAATAGTTTGGGAAGTGATGTAGTGGAGGCAGGATCCATACATAGCTTTAAGCAGAGGTATGATAAAGCTCACGGCTCAGGGAGAGTGACCTAGTAGCGATCAGTGAAGAGGCGGGGCCAGGAGCTCGGACTCGACCCCCGCAACCTCAACTAGGTGAGTACAACTAGGTGAGTACACACACGTACACACACACACACACACACACACACACACACACACACACACACACACACACACACGAGGAGAGGTTAAAGGAGAGGTTAAGGAAACTCAACCTGACAACATTGGAGGACAGGAGGGTTACGGAGGACATGGCAACGACATATAAAATACTGAGAGGAACTGACAAGTTAGATAGGGTCAGAATGTTTGAGATACGACGCAGCAACAAGTTGAAAACTCAGATGAGTCGCAGGGATGTTAGGAAGTATTTCTTCAGTCATAGAGTCGTCAGGAAGTGAAACAATCTGAAGAGTGATGTAGTGGAGGTAGAATCCATACATAGCTATAAGAAGAGATACGATAAAGCTCATGGAGTTGGGAGAGAGTGGACCTAGTAGCAACCAGCGAAGAGGCTGGGACAGGAGCTATGATTCAACCCCTGTAACCACAAACAGGTGAGTACATACAGTTGAGTACACACCAGGTGTCTCTCATATACGAGACGATGTTTCGGTCTCTGCGCGATCGAAGAGAGATACAATCGTATACCTCAATGGACGCAGAACGAAGAGCAGAGTTCTGTGTAAATGTATAATGCAGTCAGACATCACCAATGAATAACTGTAGCCAATTATGCAGAGCATTCACTAGTTATGGCATGGTAACTAATATCCCAATTTCTTCAATAAAAATAGCAAACAGGCTAATAACAAATTAGCATTTTTATAAGAAAGAGAAATTTGCATAAAGTCTACGAGCAGCCAGACTAAACAACGGCAGCTAGGAAGGCGAAGCAAGATTCTGCAGACTAGCGCCTAGACACAGTAGTAGCGACACAACCTTGAGAGAGAGGTAGGCTCCTTGACGCCCGTCAGGAACTCTTGATAAAGGAAATGGACGTGACCTCCCCTTCTGTGGCTTGAGCCTGACTATCTCCCATTTTCCCATGCGCTACCCTTTGAATAAGAACATAAGAACATAAGAACGATGGAACACTGCAGGCCTACTGGCCCATGCGAGGCAGGTCCAAGTCTCCTACCGGCTTAAGCCAATGCACCCAACCTAGTCAGGTCAGGTCACATTGACTTAAGGGAGGAACACGGCAACCGACCTGGTAGCACAAGCTATCAGGTCTAACTCACACCCACCCACATCTACTCATGTATTTATCCAACCTATTTTTAAAGCTACACAACGTTCTGGCCTCTATAACGGTACTTGGGAGTTTGTTCCACTCATCCACAACTCTATTACCAAACCAGTACTTTCCTATATCCTTCCTGAATCTGAATTTTTCCAACTTAAAACCATTGCTGCGAGTCCTGTCTAGGCTAGATATTTTCAGCACACTATTTACATCCCCTTTATTTATTCCTGTCTTCCATTTATACACCTCAATCATATCCCCCCTAATTCAACAACAACAAAAACAACCTTTAATAATAATAATCAAAAGCCACGGTACAAGGCATTTTGCAAACAGATTTCAATAGAGTCTGGCAGTAGACAACAATATATCATGGCAAGATGAGGAATTACACACATATGCAACACCTGGGTATCTTTATTTGGAGAGAGACAGAGAGAGAGAGACTGATCATATACATATGGAAGATACTGAAGGGCCTAGTCCCAAATTTGCACACTAACATAACACCTGGAGTGAAAGATACAGGAGGAAATGTAAAATCGATCCAGTGAATAGTAGGCGCGCCATGAGCACAATAAGAAAAAACTATATCAACATTCATGGGCCCAGACTATTGAAGGTGCTGCCATCAAGACTACGTAACATCTTAACCAGAAGATATCAGAAACACTGCTGGATCAAGGACATAAGTTTTCATGAAGAAACATGGTGGATTTGTGAGCCAGCTGGCCGGCCTAGTGTAAGCAGAAGTAGCAAGACGTATCTGTTTTCTTGCGTGTTTATGATACAGAAAGAAGAGACCAGCAATACTACCTTATGTAAAACAATTACAGGTTTCCGTTTCAAACGCATTTGGCAAGACAGTAGTACCTCCCTAGATTAACAGAAAAGCTTGGTTTCAGACCAAACTGAAAGGGTAGATCTCTTGAAACTGGTCACATGCATATCACGGGTATACCATAATTGATGGCAATATCCAAGTTTATTATTTATAATGGTGACAAGGAAGTACTTTATTATGCCTTAAATTCCCTGTTCTCTTAAAAGTTAGGTTAGGGAAAATTGGTTATCCACTGGACAAGTGTTTCCTGACGCAGGTCTTAGTATGTGAACAGAAAAAAAGTCGAGGGTCACCCACCTCCAGTTGTACCTCCATATAGTCACGAGTGTCAGGTCTCAGCTAGTGGCTGTGTCACGTAACAAAAACAAATGAATAATAACATTATTATAATATACTTTCACGTTATTGTCAAGTTATCAAAAAGTTGAACAATAGAAACCCGACCACTTCTTTACGTTCAAGGTGACACATACGAGTGGCAAAATAATTAACATGATCAAACTGGAGTGCTCTACATAACAGGAAATTATTCTTCTGCCAGAAAGTGATCGACCTCATGAAACAGTCTTGTATATATATACATATATATATATATATATATATATATATATATATATATATATATATATATATATATATATATAATCCACAGTTGGTTGGTTGGTTAATAAGGATTCAAGTCTACATACTATACGAGAACATTAAAGCTGCTGGTAAAATAATCACCACAAGTCATCAATACTTCAATCCATCACCACCAGTCATCAATACTTCAATCCACCGCCACCAGTCATCAATACTTCAATCCATCACCACCAGTCATCAATACTTCAATCCATCACCACCAGTCATCAATACTTCAATCCATCACCACCAGTCATCAATACTTCAATCCATCACCACCAGTCATCAATACTTCAATCCATCACCACCAGTCATCAATACTTCAATCCATCACCACCAGTCATCAATACTTCAATCTATCACCACCAGTCATCAATACTTCAATCTATCACCACCAGTCATCAATACTTCAATCCATCACCACCAGTCATCAATACTTCAATCCATCACCACCAGTCATCAATACTTCAATCCATCACCACCAGTCATCAATACTTCAATCCATCACCACCAGTCATCAATACTTCAATCCATCACCACCAGTCATCAATACTTCAATCCATCACCACCAGTCATCAGTACTTCAATCTATCACCACCAGTCATCAATACTTCAATCTATCACCACCAGTCATCAATACTTCAATCCATCACCACCAGTCATCAGTACTTCAATCTATCACCACCAGTCATCAATACTTCAATCCATCACCACCAGTCATCAATACTTCAATCCATCACCACCAGTCATCAATACTTCAATCCATCACCACCAGTCATCAATACTTCAATCCATCACCACCAGTCATCAATACTTCAATCCACCACCACCAGTCATCAATACTTCAATCTATCACCACCAGTCATCAATACTTCAATCTATCACCACCAGTCATCAATACTTCAATCCATCACCACCAGTCATCAATACTTCAATCTATCACCACCAGTCATCAATACTTCAATCTATCACCACCAGTCATCAATACTTCAATCCATCACCACCAGTCATCAATACTTCAATCTATCACCACCAGTCATCAATACTTCAATCTATCACCACCAGTCATCAATACTTCAATCCATCACCACCAGTCATCAATACTTCAATCCACCACCACCAGTCATCAATACTTCAATCCATCACCACCAGTCATCAATACTTCAATCCATCACCACCAGTCATCAATACTTCAATCCATCACCACCAGTCATCAATACTTCAATCTATCACCACCAGTCATCAATACTTCAATCCATCACCACCAGTCATCAATACTTCAATCCATCACAACCAGTCATCAATACTTCAATCCATCACCACCAGTCATCAATACTTCAATCCATCACCACCAGTCATCAATACTTCAATCCACCACCACCAGTCATCAATACTTCAATCCATCACCACCAGTCATCAATACCTCAATCCATCACCACCAGTCATCAATACTTCAATCTATCACCACCAGTCATCAATACTTCAATCTATCACCACCAGTCATCAATACTTCAATCCATCACCACCAGTCATCAATACTTCAATCTATCACCACCAGTCATCAATACTTCAATCCATCACCACCAGTCATCAATACTTCAATCTATCACCACCAGTCATCAATACTTCAATCTATCACCACCAGTCATCAATACTTCAATCCACCACCACCAGTCATCAATACTTCAATCCACCACCACCAGTCATCAATACTTCAATCCACCACCACCAGTCATCAATACTTCAATCCACCACCACCAGTCATCAATACTTCAATCCACCACCACCAGTCATCAATACTTCAATCCATCACCACCAGTCATCAATACTTCAATCCATCACCACCAGTCATCAATACTTCAATCCACCACCACCAGTCATCAATACTTCAATCCATCACCACCAGTCATCAATACTTCAATCCATCACCACCAGTCATCAATACTTCAATCCATCACCACCAGTCATCAATACTTCAATCCATCACCACCAGTCATCAATACTTCAATCCATCACCACCAGTCATCAATACTTCAATCCATCACCACCAGTCATCAATACTTCAATCCATCACCACCAGTCATCAATACTTCAATCCATCACCACCAGTCATCAATACTTCAATCTATCACCACCAGTCATCAATACTTCAATCCATCACCACCAGTCATCAATACTTCAATCCATCACCACCAGTCATCAATACTTCAATCCATCACCACCAGTCATCAATACTTCAATCCACCACCACCAGTCATCAATACTTCAATCCACCACCACCAGTCATCAATACTTCAATCCACCACCACCAGTCATCAATACTTCAATCCACCACCACCAGTCATCAATACTTCAATCCACCACCACCAGTCATCAATACTTCAATCCACCACCACCAGTCATCAATACTTCAATCCACCACCACCAGTCATCAATACTTCAATCCACCACCACCAGTCATCAATACTTCAATCCACCACCACCAGTCATCAATACTTCAATCCATCACCACCAGTCATCAATACTTCAATCCATCACCACCAGTCATCAATACTTCAATCCATCACCACCAGTCATCAATACTTCAATCCACCACCACCAGTCATCAATACTTCAATCCATCACCACCAGTCATCAATACTTCAAGCCATCACCACCAGTCATCAATACTTCAATCCATCACCACCAGTCATCAATACTTCAATCCATCACCACCAGTCATCAATACTTCAATCCACCACCACCAGTCATCAATACTTCAATCCATCACCACCAGTCATCAATACTTCAAGCCATCACCACCAGTCATCAATACTTCAATCCATCACCACCAGTCATCAATACTTCAATCCATCACCACCAGTCATCAATACTTCAATCCATCACCACCAGTCATCAATACTTCAATCCATCACCACCAGTCATCAATACTTCAATCCATCACCACCAGTCATCAATACTTCAATCCATCACCACCAGTCATCAATACTTCAATCCATCACCACCAGTCATCAATACTTCAATCCATCACCACCAGTCATCAATACATCAATCTATCACCACCAGTCATCAATACTTCAATCCACCACCACCAGTCATCAATACTTCAATCCACCACCACCAGTCATCAATACTTCAATCCATCACCACCAGTCATCAATACTTCAATCCATCACCACCAGTCATCAATACTTCAATCCACCACCACCAGTCATCAATACTTCAATCACCACCAGTCATCAATACTTCAATCCATCACCACCAGTCATCAATACTTCAATCCATCACCACCAGTCATCAATACTTCAATCTATCACCATCAGTCATCAATACTTCAATCCATCACCACCAGTCATCAATACTTCAATCTATCACCACCAGTCATCAATACTTCAATCCATCACCACCAGTCATCAATACTTCAATCCACCACCACCAGTCATCAATACTTCAATCTATCACCACCAGTCATCAATACTTCAATCCATCACCACCAGTCATCAATACTTCAATCTATCACCACCAGTCATCAATACTTCAATCCATCACCACCAGTCATCAATACTTCAATCCAGCACCACCAGTCATCAATACTTCAATCCACCACCACCAGTCATCAATACTTCAATCCATCACCACCAGTCATCATTACTTCAATCCATCACCACCAGTCATCAATACTTCAATCCATCACCACCAGTCATCAATACTTCAATCCATCACCACCAGTCATCAATACTTCAATCCATCACCACCAGTCATCAATACTTCAATCCATCACCACCAGTCATCAATACTTCAATCTATCACCACCAGTCATCAATACTTCAATCCATCACCACCAGTCATCAATACTTCAATCCATCACCACCAGTCATCAATACTTCAATCCATCACCACCAGTCATCAATACTTCAATCTATCACCACCAGTCATCAATACTTCAATCCATCACCACCAGTCATCAATACTTCAATCCATCACCACCAGTCATCAATACTTCAATCTATCACCACCAGTCATCAATACTTCAATCCATCACCACCAGTCATCAATACTTCAATCCATCACCACCAGTCATCAATACTTCAATCCATCACCACCAGTCATCAATACTTCAATCCATCACCACCAGTCATCAATACTTCAATCTATCACCACCAGTCATCAATACTTCAATCCATCACCACCAGTCATCAATACTTCAATCTATCACCACCAGTCATCAATACTTCAATCTATCACCACCAGTCATCAATACTTCAATCCATCACCACCAGTCATCAATACTTCAATCTATCACCACCAGTCATCAATACTTCAATCTATCACCACCAGTCATCAATACTTCAATCCACCACCACCAGTCATCAATACTTCAATCCATCACCACCAGTCATCAATACTTCAATCCATCACCACCAGTCATCAATACTTCAATCCATCACCACCAGTCATCAATGCTTCAATCCATCACCACCAGTCATCAATACTTCAATCCATCACCACCAGTCATCAATGCTTCAATCCATCACCACCAGTCATCAATACTTCAATCCATCACCACCAGTCATCAATGCTTCAATCCATCACCACCAGTCATCAATACTTCAATCCATCACCACCAGTCATCAATGCTTCAATCCATCACCACCAGTCATCAATACTTCAATCCATCACCACCAGTCATCAATGCTTCAATCCATCACCACCAGTCATCAATACTTCAATCCATCACCACCAGTCATCAATGCTTCAATCCATCACCACCAGTCATCAATACTTCAATCCATCACCACCAGTCATCAATGCTTCAATCCATCACCACCAGTCATCAATGCTTCAATCCATCACCACCAGTCATCAATACTTCAATCCATCACCACCAGTCATCAATACTTCAATCCATCACCACCAGTCATCAATGCTTCAATCCATCACCACCAGTCATCAATGCTTCAATCCATCACCACCAGTCATCAATACTTCAATCCATCACCACCAGTCATCAATGCTTCAATCCATCACCACCAGTCATCAATACTTCAATCCATCACCACCAGTCATCAATGCTTCAATCCATCACCACCAGTCATCAATGCTTCAATCCATCACCACCAGTCATCAATGCTTCAATCCATCACCACCAGTCATCAATACTTCAATCCATCACCACCAGTCATCAATGCTTCAATCCATCACCACCAGTCATCAATACTTCAATCCATCACCACCAGTCATCAATACTTCAATCCATCACCACCAGTCATCAATACTTCAATCCATCACCACCAGTCATCAATACTTCAATCCATCATAAAGTTTTTAGAGTAACATCTTAAGTATATATGCACTAACTGGTAAACACTTCACGGTGTGTTAACCTGTATGTGCTCATCTGTATGTGACTGGAAGGGTCGAGTTTAAGCTCCTGGCCCCGCCTCTACACTTGCCGGTGTTGTGTGTATACTAAACGATTTGTGTTTACGTGGATCGATACTTAGCTCCTGGCCCTCCATCCTAGACACACCTGATTGATATCACTTACTTCTGGCTTTTTGGGCCTTATCATATCTACTCTTGAAGCTGTGTATTGAGTTTGCCTCCACCGCTGCCCCATACTAGTCATTCCACTTTTCAACCAGCCTGAGACTAAAGAAATACTTCCTTACATCGTTATGGTTGATCTTTTTCTTCAGTTTTCACCTGTGTCCGCTTGATCCTGACCATCGTAATTCAAGCAATTTGTCCCTATCAATTCCTTTTAAAATTGTATACATAGTAATCGTGTCGTTCCTTATCCTTCTCTTTGCTAGGGTCGTCAGGTTCAGTTCTTTCAGCCTATCACAGCGCATTCCTCGCCGTTCTGGTACTAGCCTGGTTGCAAACCTTTGCACCTTTTCTAGTTTCATCGCGTGTCTGACCAGGTGTGGGCTCCAAGCTGGTGTCGCGTACTCGATGACTGGCCTAACATGTGTCGTGTATAAGGTTCTGAAGGAGTCTTTATTGAAGTTCCCTAATGCTAATCTGAAGTACATTAATTCTTCATATGTCACTGCTGTTATGTTCTTTATGTGCAATTTTGACGATATGGTTGGCGTTATATTCAACTCCGGGCCATTCTGAATCCCGGATATTTTCAGCTTCTCTCCTCCCATACTGTACTCTGTGTCTGGTTTGCTCTCGCCTTCTCCAAAGCGCAAGACATGGCATTTGCTTAGGTTGAATTTGAGAAGCCACTTTTTTGACCGAATCTCCAGTATGTTGAGGTCTCCGGAGTTTATCCTGTTCTTATTTTTCTCTTTTGTTTTACATCATCAGAAAATAGTGACACATACGACTCAATCCCTTCTCTCTGGTAGGTCATTCACGTATATTAGGAACAGTAGTGATTCTAACACTAATTCTTGTGGAAGCCCGATTAGTTACCGTCTCCTATTAGGATGGGTCATCCCTTACTGTTACTCTGCCTTCCGTCATTTAGGTACTCCTAAACCCACAGGAGTATCCTACACTGAAACCCTGCTTGTTCTAATGTTTGGACTAATCTGTGGTACAGATTGTATCATATAATTTTCAACAGTCCAAGAAAATGCAGTCCAACTAACCCCGTCTTTCTTCTTTTAGAATTCCAACTAATTCACTTGACAGAATTTTCCATCCCTAAATCCATGCTTTTTTTTCTTTTTGCAGAGAATTTTTTCTCCAATTGTCCCAATATTATTTTCTTTATTATCTTCTCCAGAACTTTAGTCAGTATGTATGTAATTCAAGGTCTCTTGTCTTCTTTTTTAGACAAAGGGAAGACATTTGTCATTTTCCAATTTTCCGGCAGCAGTCGTGACTGGCGGGAGTGACTGAATACCTTTGCTATTGGGTCACATAGTTCATTTGCCCCTTCTGTCAGCAATGTAGATATGTTATCTGGAGTCACTGCTTGTGTGTGTGTGTGTGTGTGTGTGTGTGTGTGTGTGTGTGTGTGTGTGTGTGTGTGTGTTCACAGCGGTACAAGAACCGCACATACACACCTACATTAATATTAAATTAATTCCATGTTTGTAATACTCACATACGGTCAGCTTGCAGAACAAAAGAGATTAACTGCCACAACAATACAGAAGAGACATATAAAGCAGTACTTTAGAGTCAACGTTTCGCTCTGTGTAGAACACTATAAAGAGCGAAAAGTTGTCTCAATAAAATCTACCTCTGCACAGCGACTTTTTTTTTTTCTTCCCAACAATTAACTGATGCACCATGAATTTGTCGTTTTGTATTTCGACACTGAAAGACAGTCTTACTACTGACTAAAAATGAATTATTAAAATATACACAAGATTAAACCAGACTGAATGACGGCGGGAAGTATAAAAAAAAAACACTACTGGCTGCCCAATGGTCCCATACCACGGGCGGGATAGAACCCGCGGTCAGAGTCTCAACACTCCAGACCGTCGAATTAGCCACTAGACCAGATAGCCACAATAAGATTTGTCCAACTAGGTATATTTCTACACCATAGGAAGGTTAACACAGGCACCACTGTGACCACAAATGCAAGTTTTTACAGACGAATCTCCAGCTAGCTCAAATCCCCTCAATGCCGTCAACATGACTCACGAAACCGTAATGACACTTGCATTTGTGGTCACAGTGGTGCCTATGCTAACCTTCCTTTGGTGTAGAAATATACCTAGTTGGATGAATCTTATTGTGGCTAGCTGGTCTAGTGGCTAACTCGACGGTCTGGAGTTTTGAGACTCTCTGACCGCGGGTTCAATCCCACCCGTGGTATGGTTTGTTTACAATCGTGTCATTACGATTTCGTGAGTCGTGCCCAATGGTAGTGTTCAGCTGACCATTAAAGAGGACCCAGGTACGATTCCCGGGGATGAGAGAGAGAGAGAGAGAGAGAGAGAGTGAGAGAGAGAGAGAGAGAGAGAGAGAGAGAGAGAGAGACTAAGCAAGTTCATTTAGGCACAAGTTCAATTATTATACATAGTGTAAATTATCAAAGATAAACCCCCCCTCCAAAAAAAAAAAAGACAAAGTGACTTATTTCCATTGGGATCCTTGTAATATCTTATTATTTAAACCTTGTTCGACTAACAGTAAAATAGGTACCTGGATGTTGCAAATTTATTTGTGGATAGCATCCTAGGGAGGCACCCTAACGGAAATCAGCCGTGTTTCTTGGCTTTTACCTGGTTATCCAAAGTTAATAACTCTCCTGGGTCAATCCCACATCATGGGCTGTTCATAAATAAATGAAACACAACTTATCCGAGTTATCCAACCATTACAAACATTTTCTATAACAAATGATAAGTTAAGAAAACGATATTTCTTACGCTAAACTTTGTTATTTTTTACCGACACAAACTTTGGTTTTCGTTGAGGTGTATACTTTATTAATGTTTACTATACATAGTTTTACCGACTATTATACATTTATACAATGGCTGTAATACAAATTTATTAGTTATAGGCATACAATAATGAAAAAAATATGAAGATTTAATATGAATAACCAAAACAGTCATTGTGAAGATGGCGATAATGATGATGATTATGATTATGTTCGGATTATTAACCCAGACTAACTCAATAAAGCCATTGATATCAGCTGCGACCCACAACAGTCGACTAACACCCAGGTACCTACTTACTGCTAGGTAAACAGGGGCAGCAGATGTAAAGAAACATGCCAAATATTTCCACTCGTCCCTCTGTGTGAGAGCTGAGGCCGCTACCAGTTGTGTGCATATATATGTATATATATATGCATATATATATGCATATATATATATATATATATACATATATATATATACATATATATATATACATATATATACATATATATACATATATATACATATATATATATACATATATAGGTTGGTAGGTTGGTAGACAGCAACCACCCAGGGAAGTACTACCGTCCTGCCAGATGACTGTGAAACAAAAACCTGTAACTGTTTTGCATGATGGTAGGATTGCTGGTTTCTTTTTCTGTCTCATAAACACGCTAAGATAACAGGGATATCTTGCTACTCCTACTTACACTTTGGTCACACTTCACAGACACGCACATGCATATATATATATACATACATCTAGGTTTTTCTCCTTTTTCTAAATAGCTCTTGTTCTTTTTTATTTCTTCTATTGTCCATGGGGAAGTGGAAAAGAATCTTTCCTCCGTAAGCCATGCGTGTCGTATGAGGCGACTAAAATGCCGGGAGCAATGGGCTAGTAACCCCTTCTCCTGTATACAATTACTAAAAAAGAGAAGAAGAAAAACTTTATAAACCTGGGTTGCTTAAATGTGCGTGGATGTAGTGCGGATGACAAGAAACAGATGATTGCTGATGTTATGAATGAAAAGAAGTTGGATGTCCTGGCCCTAAGCGAAACAAAGCTGAAGGGGGTAGGAGAGTTTCAGTGGGGGGAAATAAATGGGATTAAATCTGGAGTATCTGAGAGAGTTAGAGCAAAGGAAGGGGTAGCAGTAATGTTAAATGATCAGTTATGGAAGGAGAAAAGAGAATATGAATGTGTAAATTCAAGAATTATGTGGATTAAAGTAAAGGTTGGATGCGAGAAGTGGGTCATAATAAGCGTGTATGCACCTGGAGAAGAGAGGAATGCAGAGGAGAGAGAGAGATTTTGGGAGATGTTAAGTGAATGTATAGGAGCCTTTGAACCAGGTGAGAGAGTAATTGTGGTAGGGGACTTGAATGCTAAAGTAGGAGAAACTTTTAGAGAGGGTGTGGTAGGTAAGTTTGGGGTGCCAGGTGTAAATGATAATGGGAGCCCTTTGATTGAACTTTGTATAGAAAGGGGTTTAGTTATAGGTAATACATATTTTAAGAAAAAGAGGATAAATAAGTATACACGATATGATGTAGGGCGAAATGACAGTAGTTTGTTGGATTATGTATTGGTAGATAAAAGACTGTTGAGTAGACTTCAGGATGTACATGTTTATAGAGGGGCCACAGATATATCAGATCACTTTCTAGTTGTAGCTACACTGAGAGTAAAAGGTAGATGGGATACAAGGAGAATAGAAGCATCAGGGAAGAGAGAGGTGAAGGTTTATAAACTAAAAGAGGAGGCAGTTAGGGTAAGATATAAACAGCTATTGGAGGATAGATGGGCTAATGAGAGCATAGGCAATGGGGTCGAAGAGGTATGGGGTAGGTTTAAAAATGTAGTGTTAGAGTGTTCAGCAGAAGTTTGTGGTTACAGGAAAGTGGGTGCAGGAGGGAAGAGGAGCGATTGGTGGAATGATGATGTAAAGAGAGTAGTAAGGGAGAAAAAGTTAGCATATGAGAAGTTTTTACAAAGTAGAAGTGATGCAAGGAGGGAAGAGTATATGGAGAAAAAGAGAGAGGTTAAGAGAGTGGTGAAGCAATGTAAAAAGAGAGCAAATGAGAGAGTGGGTGAGATGTTATCAACAAATTTTGTTGAAAATAAGAAAAAGTTTTGGAGTGAGATTAACAAGTTAAGAAAGCCTAGAGAACAAATTGATTTGTCAGTTAAAAATAGGAGAGGAGAGTTATTAAATGGAGAGTTAGAGGTATTGGGAAGATGGAAGGAATATTTTGAGGAATTGTTAAATGTTGATGAAGATAGGGAAGCTGTGATTTCGTGTATAGGGCAAGGAGGAATAACATCTTGTAGGAGTGAGGAAGAGCCAGTTGTGAGTGTGGGGGAAGTTCGTGAGGCAGTAGGTAAAATGAAAGGGGGTAAGGCAGCCGGGATTGATGGGATAAAGATAGAAATGTTAAAAGCAGGTGGGGATATAGTTTTGGAGTGGTTGGTGCAATTATTTAATAAATGTATGGAAGAGGGTAAGGTACCTAGGGATTGGCAGAGAGCATGCATAGTTCCTTTGTATAAAGGCAAAGGGGATAAAAGAGAGTGCAAAAATTATAGGGGGATAAGTCTGTTGAGTGTACCTGGTAAAGTGTATGGTAGAGTTATAATTGAAAGAATTAAGAGTAAGACGGAGAATAGGATAGCAGATGAACAAGGAGGCTTTAGGAAAGGTAGGGGGTGTGTGGACCAGGTGTTTACAGTGAAACATATAAGTGAACAGTATTTAGATAAGGCTAAAGAGGTCTTTGTGGCATTTATGGATTTGGAAAAGGCGTATGACAGGGTGGATAGGGGGGCAATGTGGCAGATGTTGCAAGTGTATGGTGTAGGAGGTAGGTTACTGAAAGCAGTGAAGAGTTTTTACGAGGATAGTGAGGCTCAAGTTAGAGTATGTAGGAAAGAGGGAAATTTTTTCCCAGTAAAAGTAGGCCTTAGACAAGGATGTGTGATGTCACCGTGGTTGTTTAATATATTTATAGATGGGGTTGTAAGAGAAGTAAATGCGAGGGTCTTGGCAAGAGGCGTGGAGTTAAAAGATAAAGAATCACACACAAAGTGGGAGTTGTCACAGCTGCTCTTTGCTGATGACACTGTGCTCTTGGGAGATTCTGAAGAGAAGTTGCAGAGATTGGTGGATGAATTTGGTAGGGTGTGCAAAAGAAGAAAATTAAAGGTGAATACAGGAAAGAGTAAGGTTATGAGGATAACAAAAAGATTAGGTGATGAAAGATTGAATATCAGATTGGAGGGAGAGAGTATGGAGGAGGTGAACGTATTCAGATATTTGGGAGTGGACGTGTCAGCGGATGGGTCTATGAAAGATGAGGTGAATCATAGAATTGATGAGGGAAAAAGAGTGAGTGGTGCACTTAGGAGTCTGTGGAGACAAAGAACTTTGTCCTTGGAGGCAAAGAGGGGAATGTATGAGAGTATAGTTTTACCAACGCTCTTATATGGGTGTGAAGCGTGGGTGATGAATGTTGCAGCGAGGAGAAGGCTGGAGGCAGTGGAGATGTCATGTCTGAGGGCAATGTGTGGTGTGAATATAATGCAGAGAATTCGTAGTTTGGAAGTTAGGAGGAGGTGCGGGATTACCAAAACTGTTGTCCAGAGGGCTGAGGAAGGGTTGTTGAGGTGGTTCGGACATGTAGAGAGAATGGAGCGAAACAGAATGACTTCAAGAGTGTATCAGTCTGTAGTGGAAGGAAGGCGGGGTAGGGGTCGGCCTAGGAAGGGTTGGAGGGAGGGGGTAAAGGAGGTTTTGTGTGCGAGGGGCTTGGACTTCCAGCAGGCATGCGTGAGCGTGTTTGATAGGAGTGAATGGAGACAAATGGTTTTTAATACTTGACGTGCTGTTGGAGTGTGAGCAAAGTAACATTGATGAAGGGATTCAGGGAAACCGGCAGGCCGGACTTGAGTTCTGGAGATGGGAAGTACAGTGCCTGCACTCTGAAGGAGGGGTGTTAATGTTGCAGTTTTAAAAACTGTAGTGTAAAGCACCCTTCTGGCAAGACAGTGATGGAGTGAATGATGGTGAAAGTTTTTCTTTTTCGGGCCACCCTGCCTTGGTGGGAATCGGCCGGTGTGATAATAAAAAAAAAAATAATATATATATATATATATATATTGGCTCTATATTGGCAGTAAACGAGATGTGTAAACGAGATGAGCGAGTGTCGGGGGGGTGGGATGGAGGGGCAGGAAGCAGGTGCACCAAAGTGTGTTGGGGTCAGGGGTGAGGGTGGAAGGTGTGCAGGTGATTCTTAATGATAACACTGCTCTAGGGTAATGTCAAGTAATCGTGTCTAGTCCAACGACTGGGAAGGTAGCAGCCATTCCTTGGATCAACCCTCCGCGTGTTTATATTAAAAGCAAGTCAAATATGATTGAGCCAAGTGTCTCTTATCTCTTAACAACCCACACGTTTACTGAGAGGCGAACACTAGACTGGTATGTGCGGCCCAGAGCTGTACCACTGGGCTACAAAGCTTACAAAAGTTAAGTTTCATAGACAGCACTGCTGTGTCATGTCCATGTCAGTGGCCACCATCTGTGACACAACTGTCTGTCCTCTCCCTCAGAAGCTTTCATAGTACATATATTCTCACACAATAGTTTATGTACTCAGTATAAATTGTAATGGTCCAGTTAATGACTCATTTATTCAGTGACAGTCATTCATTAAGACTTATCTTAAGTTCAAATATTCTGTGGCTCTGAGGGGTATGATAATAGATATCTTACGAAAGCTTCTGGGACTGCCCTGAAACAGGGTTAAAAATAAACTCAGATCATTAAAGAGAGAAGTTGAATGCGAAAGACTTACGACTGTTAATGTCAGAAGATCTCACATTCAAGGAACACAATGATGTTATTATCGCGACCGCGAGGAAAGTGACAGGCTGGATAACGAGAACATTCAAAACAAGAGATGCCGAGCCAACGATGATTAACTTCAGGTTGCTTGTTCTCTGTAAGCTGGAATATTGCTGTATACTTACGGCCTTTCCCTCAAAGCAGGAGAAATTGTCATACTGGAGTAAAGAGAGCCTTCGCTGGTTATACGAATTCGGTAAAGCATCTCAACTACTGGGAATGTTTGAAGTCCCTCGAACTGTACTGCTTAGACGTCAGGCAGGAAAGGCGCATCATAATCTACTCAGGATAAATTCTAGTGAGATTTAACCCAAACCTACAAACTGAAATCACTTCATATGAAAGCAAGACCACTGGTAGACGGTTCAAAGTACATTCAATGGAGAGTACTAAGAGAGAACTCAATAAGTATAAGAAAGAACCAAGCCTATTTAACGCCCTCGCATCATGTATAAGGGGAATTACTAACAAACTTCTGGCTGTCTCCAAGATGGAACTTGATAAGTGTCTCAAGTCAGTCCCTGATCAGCCGGGCTGAGGTGCATACGCTGAAATGCATGTGGCTACCACCAACAGCTAGGTCGACCAGGCCGCGAGGGAGAGCGGTGATCATCGAAATCGAGCCCCCAGTAGTCTCCAGGTAGACTCTCACCATCCTCGGATCAAACATGATTGCTTCCATACCCAAGATGCTGTTTTGACCCTCATCGGTTTAGCACTTCCTCGTGAATACTTGGTATTATTATTATTATTATTATTATTATTATTATTATTATTATTATTATTATTATTATTATTATTATTACGTCCCGGTTATACACTTGAGCACAAGTTAAATATTAAGAAATGTCTGTTATCTTAACAGAGTTAGACCAGTGTGTGCCAACAACATAACCACTACCCTGGCACTCTGACCCACCACTACCCTGGCACTCTGACCCACAACTACCCTGGCACTCTGACCCACCACTACCCTGGCACTCTGGCTCACCACTACCCTGGCACTCTGACCCACCACTACCCTGGCACTCTGACCCACCACTACCCTGGCACTCTGACCCACCACTACCCTGGCACTCTGACCCACCACTACCCTGGCACTCTGACCCACCACTACCCTGGCACTCTGACCCACCACTACCCTGGCTCTCTGACCCACAACTACCCTGGCACTCTGACCCACCACTACCCTGGCACTCTGACCCACCACTACCCTGGCACTCTGACCCACCACTACCCTGGCACTCTGACCCACAACTACCCTGGCACTCTGACCCACCACTACTCTGGCACTCTGACCCACCACTACCCTGGCACTCTGACCCACCACTACCCTGGCTCTCTGACCCACCACTACCCTGGCACTCTGACCCACCACTACCCTGGCACTCTGACCCACCACTACCCTGGCACTCTGACCCACCACTACCCTGGCACTCTGACCCACCACTACCCTGGCACTCTGACCCACCACTACCCTGGCACTCTGACTCACCACTACCCTGGCACTCTGACCCACCACTACTCTGGCACTCTGACCCACCACTACCCTGGCACTCTGACCCACCACTACCCTGGCACTCTGACCCACTACTCTGGCACTCTGACCCACCACTACCCTGGCACTCTGACCCACCACTACCCTGGCACTCTGACCCACCACTACTCTGGCACTCTGACCCACCACTACCCTGGCACTCTGACCCACCACTACCCTGGCACTCTGACCCACCACTACTCTGGCACTCTGACCCACCACTACCCTGGCACTCTGACCCACCACTACCCTGGCACTCTGACCCACCACTACTCTGGCACTCTGACCCACCACTACCCTGGCACTCTGACCCACCACTACCCTGGCACTCTGACCCACCACTACCCTGGCACTGACCCACCACTACCCTGGCACTCTGACCCACCACTACCCTGGCACTCTGACCCACCACTACCATGGCACTCTGACCCACCACTACCCTGGCACTCTGACCCACCACTACCCTGGCACTCTGACCCACCACCACAAACAACGATATCAATAAACAAAAAACTCCTTCGAATTCCAATTTTTTTTCACAGCTGTGTGTTGATGGTGACACAACCAGCTGTGTGTTGATGGTGACACAACCAGCTGTGTGTTGATGGTGACACAACCAGCTGTGTGTTGATGGTGACACAACCAGCTGTGTGTTGATAGTGACACAACCAGCTGTGTGTTGATGGTGACACAACCAGCTGTGTGTTGATGGTGACACAACCAGCTGTGTGTTGATGGTGACACAACCAGCTGTGTGTTGATGGTGACACAACCAGCTGTGTGTTGATGGTGACACAACCAGCTGTGTGTTGATGGTGACACAACCAGCTGTGTGTTGATGGTGACACAACCAGCTGTGTGTTGATGGTGACACAACCAGCTGTGTGTTGATGGTGACACAACCAGCTGTGTGTTGGTGGTGACACAACCAGCTGTGTGTTGATGGTGACACAACCAGCTGTGTGTTGATGGTGACACAACCAGCTGTGTGTTGATGGTGACACAACCAGCTGTGTGTTGGTGGTGACACAACCAGCTGTGTGTTGATGGTGACACAACCAGCTGTGTGTTGATGGTGACACAACCAGCTGTGTGTTGGTGGTGACACAACCAGCTGTGTGTTGATGGTGACACAACCAGCTGTGTGTTGATGGTGACACAACCAGCTGTGTGTTGATGGTGACACAACCAGCTGTGTGTTGATGGTGACACAACCAGCTGTGTGTTGGTGGTGACACAACCAGCTGTGTGTTGATGGTGACACAACCAGCTGTGTGTTGATGGTGACACAACCAGCTGTGTGTTGGTGGTGACACAACCAGCTGTGTGTTGATGGTGACACAACCAGCTGTGTGTTGATGGTGACACAACCAGCTGTGTGTTGATGGTGACACAACCAGCTGTGTGTTGATGGTGACACAACCAGCTGTGTGTTGGTGGTGACACAACCAGCTGTGTGTTGATGGTGACACAACCAGCTGTGTGTTGATGGTGACACAACCAGCTGTGTGTTGGTGGTGACACAACCAGCTGTGTGTTGATGGTGACACAACCAGCTGTGTGTTGGTGGTGACACAACCAGCTGTGTGTTGGTGGTGACACAACCAGCTGTGTGTTGGTGGTGACACAACCAGCTGTGTGTTGATGGTGACACAACCAGCTGTGTGTTGGTGGTGACACAACCAGCTGTGTGTTGATGGTGACACAACCAGCTGTGTGTTGGTGGTGACACAACCAGCTGTGTGTTGGTGGTGACACAACCAGCTGTGTGTTGGTGGTGACACAACCAGCTGTGTGTTGATGGTGACACAACCAGCTGTGTGTTGATGGTGACACAACCAGCTGTGTGTTGATGGTGACACAACCAGCTGTGTGTTGATGGTGACACAACCAGCTGTGTGTTGGTGGTGACACAACCAGCTGTGTGTTGATGGTGACACAACCAGCTGTGTGTTGATGGTGACACAACCAGCTGTGTGTTGATGGTGACACAACCAGCTGTGTGTTGATGGTGACAAAACCAGCTGTGTGTTGATGGTGACACAACCAGCTGTGTGTTGGTGGTGACACAACCAGCTGTGTGTTGATGGTGACACAACCAGCTGTGTGTTGATGGTGACACAACCAGCTGTGTGTTGATGGTGACACAACCAGCTGTGTGTTGGTGGTGACACAACCAGCTGTGTGTTGATGGTGACACAACCAGCTGTGTGTTGATGGTGACACAACCAGCTGTGTGTTGGTGGTGACACAACCAGCTGTGTGTTGATGGTGACACAACCAGCTGTGTGTTGATGGTGACACAACCAGCTGTGTGTTGGTGGTGACACAACCAGCTGTGTGTTGGTGGTGACACAACCAGCTGTGTGTTGGTGGTGACACAACCAGCTGTGTGTTGGTGGTGACACAACCAGCTGTGTGTTGGTGGTGACACAACCAGCTGTGTGTTGATGGTGACACAACCAGCTGTGTGTTGATGGTGACACAACCAGCTGTGTGTTGATGGTGACACAACCAGCTGTGTGTTGATGATGACACAACCAGCTGTGTGTTGGTGGTGACACAACCAGCTGTGTGTTGGTGGTGACACAACCAGCTGTGTGTTGATGGTGACACAACCAGCTGTGTGTTGATGGTGACACAACCAGCTGTGTGTTGGTGGTGACACAACCAGCTGTGTGTTGGTGGTGACACAACCAGCTGTGTGTTGATGGTGACACAACCAGCTGTGTGTTGATGGTGACACAACCAGCTGTGTGTTGATGGTGACACAACCAGCTGTGTGCTGATTGTGACACAACCAGCTGTGTGTTGGTGGTGACACAACCAGCTGTGTGTTGGTGGTGACACAACCAGCTGTGTGTTGGTGGTGACACAACCAGCTGTGTGTTGATGGTGACACAACCAGCTGTGTGTTGGTGGTGACACAACCAGCTGTGTGTTGATGGTGACACAACCAGCTGTGTGTTGATGGTGACACAACCAGCTGTGTGTTGATGGTGACACAACCAGCTGTGTGTTGATGGTGACACAACCAGCTGTGTGTTGGTGGTGACACAACCAGCTGTGTGTTGATGGTGACACAACCAGCAGTGTGTTGATGGTGACACAACCAGCTGTGTGTTGATGGTGACACAACCAGCTGTGTGTTGGTGGTGACACAACCAGCTGTGTGTTGATGGTGACACAACCAGCTGTGTGTTGGTGGTGACACAACCAGCTGTGTGTTGATGGTGACACAACCAGCTGTGTGTTGGTGGTGACACAACCAGCTGTGTGTTGATGGTGACACAACCAGCTGTGTGTTGATGGTGACACAACCAGCTGTGTGTTGATGGTGACACAACCAGCTGTGTGTTGGTGGTGACACAACCAGCTGTGTGTTGATGGTGACACAACCAGCTGTGTGTTGATGGTGACACAACCAGCTGTGTGTTGATGGTGACACAACCAGCTGTGTGTTGATGGTGACACAACCAGCTGTGTGTTGGTGGTGACACAACCAGCTGTGTGTTGGTGGTGACACAACCAGCTGTGTGTTGATGGTGACACAACCAGCTGTGTGTTGGTGGTGACACAACCAGCTGTGTGTTGATGGTGACACAACCAGCTGTGTGTTGATGGTGACACAACCAGCTGTGTGTTGATGGTGACACAACCAGCTGTGTGTTGATGGTGACACAACCAGCTGTGTGTTGGTGGTGACACAACCAGCTGTGTGTTGATGGTGACACAACCAGCTGTGTGTTGATGGTGACACAACCAGCTGTGTGTTGGTGGTGACACAACCAGCTGTGTGTTGATGGTGACACAACCAGCTGTGTGTTGGTGGTGACACAACCAGCTGTGTGCTGGTGGTGACACAACCAGCTGTGTGTTGATGGTGACACAACCAGCTGTGTGTTGATGGTGACACAACCAGCTGTGTGTTGGTGGTGACACAACCAGCTGTGTGTTGATGGTGACACAACCAGCTGTGTGTTGGTGGTGACACAACCAGCTGTGTGTTGGTGGTGACACAACCAGCTGTGTGTTGGTGGTGACACAACCAGCTGTGTGTTGATGGTGACACAACCAGCTGTGTGTTGATGGTGACACAACCAGCTGTGTGTTGATGGTGACACAACCAGCTGTGTGTTGGTGGTGACACAACCAGCTGTGTGTTGATGGTGACACAACCAGCTGTGTGTTGATGGTGACACAACCAGCTGTGTGTTGATGGTGACACAACCAGCTGTGTGTTGATGGTGACAAAACCAGCTGTGTGTTGATGGTGACACAACCAGCTGTGTGTTGGTGGTGACACAACCAGCTGTGTGTTGATGGTGACACAACCAGCTGTGTGTTGATGGTGACACAACCAGCTGTGTGTTGATGGTGACACAACCAGCTGTGTGTTGATGGTGACACAACCAGCTGTGTGTTGATGGTGACACAACCAGCTGTGTGTTGATGGTGACACAACCAGCTGTGTGTTGATGGTGACACAACCAGCTGTGTGTTGGTGGTGACACAACCAGCTGTGTGTTGGTGGTGACACAACCAGCTGTGTGTTGGTGGTGACACAACCAGCTGTGTGTTGGTGGTGACACAACCAGCTGTGTGTTGATGGTGACACAACCAGCTGTGTGTTGGTGGTGACACAACCAGCTGTGTGTTGGTGGTGACACAACCAGCTGTGTGTTGGTGGTGACACAACCAGCTGTGTGTTGATGGTGACACAACCAGCTGTGTGTTGATGGTGACACAACCAGCTGTGTGTTGATGGTGACACAACCAGCTGTGTGTTGATGGTGACACAACCAGCTGTGTGTTGATGGTGACACAACCAGCTGTGTGTTGGTGGTGACACAACCAGCTGTGTGTTGGTGGTGACACAACCAGCTGTGTGTTGGTGGTGACACAACCAGCTGTGTGTTGATGGTGACACAACCAGCTGTGTGTTGATGGTGACACAACCAGCTGTGTGTTGATGGTGACACAACCAGCTGTGTGTTGATGGTGACACAACCAGCTGTGTGTTGATGGTGACACAACCAGCTGTGTGTTGGTGGTGACACAACCAGCTGTGTGTTGATGGTGACACAACCAGCTGTGTGTTGATGGTGACACAACCAGCTGTGTGTTGGTGGTGACACAACCAGCTGTGTGTTGATGGTGACACAACCAGCTGTGTGTTGATGGTGACACAACCAGCTGTGTGTTGATGGTGACACAACCAGCTGTGTGTTGATGGTGACACAACCAGCTGTGTGTTGGTGGTGACACAACCAGCTGTGTGTTGATGGTGACACAACCAGCTGTGTGTTGATGGTGACACAACCAGCTGTGTGTTGATGGTGACACAACCAGCTGTGTGTTGGTGGTGACACAACCAGCTGTGTGTTGATGGTGACACAACCAGCTGTGTGTTGGTGGTGACACAACCAGCTGTGTGTTGATGGTGACACAACCAGCTGTGTGTTGGTGGTGACACAACCAGCTGTGTGTTGATGGTGACACAACCAGCTGTGTGTTGATGGTGACACAACCAGCTGTGTGTTGATGGTGACACAACCAGCTGTGTGTTGGTGGTGACACAACCAGCTGTGTGTTGATGGTGACACAACCAGCTGTGTGTTGGTGGTGACACAACCAGCTGTGTGTTAATGGTGACACAACCAGCTGTGTGTTGATGGTGACACAACCAGCTGTGTGTTGATGGTGACACAACCAGCTGTGTGTTGATGGTGACACAACCAGCTGTGTGTTGATGGTGACACAACCAGCTGTGTGTTGATGGTGACACAACCAGCTGTGTGTTGGTGGTGACACAACCAGCTGTGTGTTGATGGTGACACAACCAGCTGTGTGTTGATGGTGACACAACCAGCTGTGTGTTGATGGTGACACAACCAGCTGTGTGTTGATGGTGACACAACCAGCTGTGTGTTGATGGTGACACAACCAGCTGTGTGTTGATGGTGACACAACCAGCTGTGTGTTGGTGGTGACACAACCAGCTGTGTGTTGGTGGTGACACAACCAGCTGTGTGTTGATGGTGACACAACCAGCTGTGTGTTGATGGTGACACAACCAGCTGTGTTGGTGGTGACACAACCAGCTGTGTGTTGATGGTGACACAACCAGCTGTGTGTTGGTGGTGACACAACCAGCTGTGTGTTGGTGGTGACACAACCAGCTGTGTGTTGGTGGTGACACAACCAGCTGTGTGTTGGTGGTGACACAACCAGCTGTGTGTTGGTGGTGACACAACCAGCTGTGTGTTGATGGTGACACAACCAGCTGTGTGTTGATGGTGACACAACCAGCTGTGTGTTGATGGTGACACAACCAGCTGTGTGTTGATGGTGACACAACCAGCTGTGTGTTGATGGTGACACAACCAGCTGTGTGTTGATGGTGACACAACCAGCTGTGTGTTGATGGTGACACAACCAGCTGTGTGTTGGTGGTGACACAACCAGCTGTGTGTTGGTGGTGACACAACCAGCTGTGTGTTGATGGTGACACAACCAGCTGTGTGTTGATGGTGACACAACCAGCTGTGTGTTGATGGTGACACAACCAGCTGTGTGTTGGTGGTGACACAACCAGCTGTGTTGATGGTGACACAACCAGCTGTGTGTTGGTGGTTACACAACCAGCTGTGTGTTGATGGTGACACAACCAGCTGTGTGTTGGTGGTGACACAACCAGCTGTGTTTTGATGGTGACACAACCAGCTGTGTGTTGATTGTGACACAACCAGCTGTGTGTTGGTGGTGATCCAACCAGCTGTGTGTTGATGGTGACACAACCAGCTGTGTGTTGATGGTGACACAACCAGCTGTGTGTTGGTGGTGACACAACCAGTTGTGTGTTGATGGTGACAAAACCAGCTGTGTGTTGATGGTGACACAACCAGCTGTGTGTTGGTGGTGACACAACCAGCTGTGTGTTGGTGGTGACACAACCAGCTGTGTTGGTGGTGACACAACCAGCTGTGTGTTGGTGGTGACACAACCAGCTGTGTGTTGGTGGTGACACAACCAGCTGTGTGTTGATGGTGACACAACCAGCTGTGTGTTGATGGTGACACAACCAGCTGTGTGTTGATGGTGACACAACCAGCTGTGTGTTGGTGGTGACACAACCAGCTGTGTGTTGATGGTGACACAACCAGCTGTGTGTTGGTGGTGACACAACCAGCTGTGTGTTGATGGTGACACAACCAGCTGTGTGTTGATGGTGACACAACCAGCTGTGTGTTGGTGGTGACACAACCAGCTGTGTGTTGGTGGTGACACAACCAGCTGTGTGTTGGTGGTGACACAACCAGCTGTGTGTTGGTGGTGACACAACCAGCTGTGTGTTGATGGTGACACAACCAGCTGTGTGTTGGTGGTGACACAACCAGCTGTGTGTTGGTGGTGACACAACCAGCTGTGTGTTGATGGTGACACAACCAGCTGTGTGTTGGTGGTGACACAACCAGCTGTGTGTTGATGGTGACACAACCAGCTGTGTGTTGATGGTGACACAACCAGCTGTGTGTTGGTGGTGACACAACCAGCTGTGTGTTGATGGTGACACAACCAGCTGTGTGTTGGTGGTGACACAACCAGCTGTGTGTTGGTGGTGACACAACCAGCTGTGTGTTGGTGGTGACACAACCAGCTGTGTGTTGGTGGTGACACAACCAGCTGTGTGTTGGTGGTGACACAACCAGCTGTGTGTTGGTGGTGACACAACCAGCTGTGTGTTGGTGGTGACACAACCAGCTGTGTGTTGGTGGTGACACAACCAGCTGTGTGTTGGTGGTGACACAACCAGCTGTGTGTTGGTGGTGACACAACCAGCTGTGTGTTGGTGGTGACACAACCAGCTGTGTGTTGGTGGTGACACAACCAGCTGTGTGTTGATGGTGACACAACCAGCTGTGTGTTGATGGTGACACAACCAGCTGTGTGTTGGTGGTGACACAACCAGCTGTGTGTTGGTGGTGACACAACCAGCTGTGTGTTGATGGTGACACAACCAGCTGTGTGTTGGTGGTGACACAACCAGCTGTGTGTTGATGGTGACACAACCAGCTGTGTGTTGGTGGTGACACAACCAGCTGTGTGTTGATGGTGACACAACCAGCTGTGTGTTGGTGGTGACACAACCAGCTGTGTGTTGATGGTGACACAACCAGCTGTGTGTTGGTGGTGACACAACCAGCTGTGTGTTGATGGTGACACAACCAGCTGTGTGTTGGTGGTGACACAACCAGCTGTGTGTTGATGGTGACACAACCAGCTGTGTGTTGATGGTGACACAACCAGCTGTGTGTTGATGGTGACACAACCAGCTCCAGAGTCGCTTCAGATCCACATTTTTGCTAAAGCATTTAACAGAACGAAGAAAACCGAAGGAATATGAAACACTTTGCCAAGTGCTCTAACAAGTGCAGGTTATCTGAAGATGATTGGTTGATGTCCTGATCAACCAGACTATTTGTGCTTGCAGCACCAAGTCCAACATGCCTACATGGCTCAGTTTAAGATGTGCCAAACACTGAAGTACTCTTGTAGGGGTAATCAAAGTGGTTCCGTCACACAGCAGTATTCGTGTGGTAATGATCACAGTAAGTGGATGTACTGCCCCACACAGCAGTGCTCTAGTAGTGGCTAGCAGACTGTGTCAGACACAGCAGTACTGCAGTAGCAACACACCAGACAAACAAAGTTCCAGCTCCCAAGATGGGTGTTTATATGTGCTACCAGAAATCAGTAAGTAAACATGAACAGTATTTCCCGGAACCACTAACACATTACAGTTAACCATGTGAGTGTGTGTGGAGTGGCCACACTGTGTGGTGTGGCCACACTGTGATGATGTGTGGTGTGGCCACACTGTGATGGTGTGTGGTGTAGCCACACTGTGATGGTGTGTGGTGTAGCCACACTGTGATGGTGTGTGGTGTAGCCACACTGTGATAGAGTGGTGTGGCCATACTGTGATGGTGTAGTGTGGCCAAGCTAGCACTGTGGCTGCGGAGTGCACACAACTATGGAAACAATGGGAAATGTGAACCTCACTGCCCAACACGGTCCCCAGAAGCACCTTACAGACGTGTCTACCTGACCTAACTTATTATTATTCTTGTTGTCATGAAGCAGAGGCTTCACATAGTGCTGCCTTTGACACATACATGTGACCGGTTTCCAAGGTTTTTCTTGCAGATAAATGGCCGAGAGAACTGACAAGTTGATGAATTAGACATTTGTGCAACGCTTGGGTATCTGTATTGTGGAAACGTTTCGCCAACCAGTGACTTCCTCAGTCCAATACAGAAAAGAATGGTTGAAGATCAGAAGGGGTCTGAGGTAATACGTCCCTCAGCCTGGAGTCGATGTACCTTTGATATACCTTTGAAGAGTTTCGAGAGTTTCTCTACTCTCTGAGCCCGGCCATGGGCCAGGCTCGTCTGGTGCTTGCCTGGTCAACCAGGCTGTTGCTGCTGGAGACCCGCTGCCCCACATATGCATCACAGCCTGGCTGATCTGGCACCTGGTGAAGATACTTGTCCAATTTCCTCTTGAAGGCTTCTACACTTGTTCCAGCAGTGTTTCTGCAATCTTCTGGAAAGATGTTGAAAAGTCTGGGATCCCGGATGTTGATACAGTGTTCCCTTATTGTGCCCACGGCACCCCTGCTCCTCACTGGGTTTATTTTACACTTCCTCCCAAAACTCTCACTCCAGTTGTTGTGATCAGTCTATCAGTCTTGATCTTCAACCATTCTTCTCTGTGCTGGACTGAGGAAGACATTAATTGCCGAAACGTTTCCATTCTCAGATACCCAAGTGTTGCACAAGTGTCTAACTCATAATCAAGGTTTTTCTTACCCTGGCACCACAGCCTGAGGCCAATTATTATTTGTTATAATCAAAGAAATCGCTAAACAGCCTCAGCCCAAGCTTCTCTGTTAATTACCTGTCCCACGAGAATTACCGTTAGCGGCCCTTAGACCCACATTGCCATCACAGCCTGGTTGATCTGGTATTCTGGTAGACACCCAGTTTCTACATGAAGATTTCTACACTTGTTCAGTTAATAATATCTAACAGTAGTAGTAGAAGAAGCATTTTCCAATTTCTTCCCGGAAATATTCCAAAGAAAACTGTTGTGTTTGCAGGTATTCAGCCTTAATCGTAGTGAAGGGAAACACACTTCAGGTGTTCTTCAGTTAAACTGTATTCTGAAGGCTGAAGCTGTGTAGGTGTAAATTCGACATTGGTGAGTTAAGCTGATGCAAAATACTGATGAATCTCAACAGTTTTATCGATGAATTAGAGTGAAGACAAGTAGATTTTGTATAAAAGGGCGAAATGTTGGAAGGGGGAAAGAGAGCGCTGTGTGAAAGGCTCAGTTAGTTAGACAAATTATTGGAATCATCAAATTATAAGATAGAAAAAGTTGCGATGAAAGTGAAGACCAAAACGTTGTTAATTATGTTAGTGGTATAAACCGTGGTAATAAATACCGACAAGTTGGTTTAGAAAGACACGTAAGCAAACACTATGACATATTTATTAGAAAACGAAGTGATCAAGGTCCCAGGACCGAAACGTTTTCTAATAAATATGTCATAGTGTTTGCTTACGTGTCTTTCTAAACCAATTATGTTAGTGTACCAACCAATACCAACAACGATGCAGGAATAACCTAAGATACAGCCAACGAGAGGTGTTTAGTAAACTTAATTCC
>NC_091311.1:45392934-45505434 GCF_038502225.1 Cherax quadricarinatus
TATGGAAATATAATAAGATTAACAATGGGAGGTTTAACAGTTCCCTTTCTACAAAGAAAAATAAGTGTATATTTAATTCTAAGCAGGATTCAGTCACAATGCCAGGGGAATGGACAAGTCTTCCCGCACCTGTTGTCCTCTGCGCACTTATCAATAAATAGGAACCTGGGTGTTCGGCAACTGTTGTGGGTGGCATCCTGGGGTATGGTAGTATATTTCAGAGCTAGATTTTGAAATAAGCACAGTAAAAAAAACTATTAGTATGTAAATTTCACTTAAAACTACCTAGAATTTGGAGAGTAACACGCACCATAACATCGGTAAAGTTACTTGTTATTGAGAAGTCGATAGAATTTCTCACTTTCCTCTGGCTCTTTCATTTCGTGTAAATGAATTGAGACGTCACGTTCTAAAGCAATTTCCCCGACCTTCTCGCATCATATTTCCTTACAGAGTCGTCGCATACAAGATTTACATACTAAACTCCGAACTCGGCGGCGGCGGCAGCAGCAGCAGCAACAGCCACAGCAGCAGCAGCAACAGCCACAGCAGCAGCAGCAACAGTCACAGCAGCAGCAGCAACAGTCACAGCAGCAGCAACAGCAGCAGCAGCAACAGCAGCAGCAGCCACAGCAGCAGCAGCCACAGCAGCAGCAACAGCAGCAGCAGCAACAGCAGCAGCAGCCACAGCAGCAGTTTCTGAACTGTGCAGATATTGACGCGCGTTGATTTGTTTTCTCATTCGTGCGACTAAGACACTTTGATCTGATGTCTCGAGATATTGTACCATGGATGGTTGGTATAATTTCTTGACCTCTTCATGTTTCAGTGCATTAAAAATACTGTCCCTCCACTGCCAAGTTTTGAAAAGCAAGAAAATCTCCACATTTATCATGGCCTAGTTAAATTATAATATTTAGCAACGTGGAGACTGACATGGATGCCACGAAGAGATAAATGAAGATTTTTTGGACGGAAAACAGGAAAGCCAAGCACTCACCTCCTGTCAAGTTCTGCAACTCGTTGCTCGCCTGTGAGGCGCACTTAGCATAACGATGGATGTGGCCCAGGAAGTCAGTCGAGGCAGAAATCTCCCGCAGAGCAAACTTGATACAGCAGCCTTCACCTCGGCGTCCGCCCGTTCATTACCAGGAACCTTGATATGTCCTGGGCACCAACAGAAAGTCACATCTTAATGGAGTCGTGGGGAAGATTAAGGCAAGGAAGAAAGTGTTTAGGTGATAAGAACAAGACAGGAGCTTAAAATTTAGAGAAGACAGAAAGAATAGAAAGAATAGGAACTGGGTGAAATAAGGACGAAAGGGATTGAGAGGGAAAGGAAGATGGTGGAGGAGGAGATAAGGATTGGAGGTCAGAAGATGAGGTAGGGGTTTGGTTGATTAGAAGATGGGTATGCTTGTGATGAATTAGATGGGATAGTTACGGTGCATCAGAAGATAGGGAGGGTAATGTAGATGGTCGGAGAGTAGCATTCCACCCACAGGACCAATCGTGAGAAGACTTAGAGAAGCTTGTAAAAACCATGACTTTGGTATTGCTCCTTTTCTTCCCTCTGCACCTCCATCATCCTTCCCATCCCCCCCCCCCTTTTCCCTACGCTAGCTCAGCTGTTACGCCTCCTATGATATATTCCTACTAACTGGCTGCCCATCCTAGATGAATGACCTTCAAGGCTAATTTTCTTCTTCATTTTTCACTAATTGAGCGATCACTTTCAGACTCGCAGCTCGCCTGCGCCGAGCGCAGCCGGACGAAACATTATGAAAACCGCCGCAAAACACAAAAACTCGAGCCATTAAACGGCGTAATAATCATGTGGATGAAAAATTGTCGAGAGGGCGCATTACGGGCCGCGGGTAATTGCGGTCCGCGTATTTCCCTATCTGGTTTGATCTCGCGATCCGCTGTTTTTTTCTCTTCCTCGGTGCGGTCATGTACGTCTTGCGGTCACAGGGGTCAAACCCAACCGAAAATTACCCGCGCGCGAGTTATATAATTTTCAATACTGATGACTGTCCACTCCTCCCGGACCCCGGCAAATGGCCAATCAGATCCCTCTTGCCGGCGACGAAGGATGTGATTGGCTCCACGCTGCTTGATGTGGTAGGAGATGATTGGGCCAGATAAGGGGGCGAAATTATTGTCGTAGAGGTATAATTGGGAGGGTTGGTAGCCGTGCATGACGTACAGTATGGCAGGGGGTCCAGAGTCAGGACACGACTCCAGGCACGAACCTTCAGTCTCGTGCATTTTTGTGTAGCTGGCTGGAGGCTGCGTGTTGCGTCGGCAGGTCGTGTACGTCATCTGCTGTTGCTGCTTCTCAGAAGCCTTGTGGTGCTTCACTGCTCTTATGCTTAGTGCTGAACCAGTTAATGCTGCAGGTACAGCGACTGCTGATGCTGCAGGTGCAGCGGCTGCTGATGCTACTGCTACAGATGATGCTGTTGGTCCAGTGGCTGCTGCTGTTGCTGCTACAGATGATGCTGTTGGTCCAGCGGCTGCTGCTGTTGCTGCTACAGATGATGCTGTTGGTCCAGCGGCTGTTGCTGCTGCAGATGCTGTTAGTCCAGCAGCTGCTGCTGCAGATGCTGTTAGTCCAGCAGCTGCTGCTGTTGCTGTAACTGGCTGATCTTGTGTCGTTCTGTGAATTATGCAGTACAGGTCACTACTACTCAGCTTGCTTCACTGAATCAACTGGTGCAAATGATTTAGTCCTCAATACATGCTATTTATTCCTTGGCCTCCTTGTTTGATAATTAAGGTATAATTACCAGTCCCTAGAAGTTTTTGCATCTGTATGATTAAAATCGTTCTGTAAACAAAAAGTATGGGAAGAAATGCACTAGACTCGTTTGTTTACTAAAAAATCTTTTGGCTGAGTTGTCGGGTTTTTCTAAGTCCTGGTGCTTGTTCACTTGTCTGTTTAAAACTCTAGGAATTCCGCCAGTCACCCGTGATTAGTAATCTTTCGTGCCTGCACTGATATTGTTGACTCTGGACACGAAATGGCGTTCGTGCAGTCCCCCTTCTTCACTCCTCTCCCCCATAAAAGAAAGAAAACGCTGAGAAAAAGACAAGGTATAAAAAATTCGCTAAAACTGTATGGATCATCCAGCGCTTGGTAAGTGAAAGGTAATCACGCTTGATCCGACAAAAGACAGCCCCAGTTCCTGCTATGTCCATACCATACACTACGAGATAGCCTGGCTAGTCTTCACCTGGCTAGCCACATATGCAGTATCAACATCCCAGACACGTAATATTCTACTTTGTGACACACCCCATTGTAATATTCTACCTTTACTCTACTCTCATAACAGGTTCTTTCACTGTGTTCACACTGAACACTTAAGACTTGGCAACCACTCCACGAGCCACATCCGCCCATGATTTTATGATAAGGGAGTACTGCCCTTAGGATCAATGCCCCAGGATATTAATTACTTATCTTGAATCAAGAGCTCCCGGGTACAGGCTCCGGCACTACAAGGTTCTCCATACCCAAACAACGTTGTGTTCTCACCACCTATCGTCAACCGTCTGTTTGTTATCCCACCACAGGTTACTTAATGGGATTTAAAGCCTAACAACTACACGCGAGTCATTAATGTTGCCTGTAACCTGTTTACTACCATTCAGGAATGCTCTTAAACCCCTAAACTAGAGATTAAAGTAAACTTCGAGGATATTCACCTCTCGGTGTATTTATCTTTGTTGAACAGTACACACACTCCAGCTGCCACAAACTACGTCAGAGACTAACTTCCTGCGTCGAATGCCTCGCGCACGTTGAGGGTTCACTTCGCTGAGACCCGTGATGACCCATGTGTCGACCCTTGTCTCGCCCCATGTCTCGACCCAGGTCTCGCCATGCCAACCCCGGCTGCACAACTTGGGTTTACGCACATAATGTCCTCTTTGCAGTAAGCTTCACCCTCTTAATAACTGACATGGTTTCACTGTTGGTGAGACAGTTTTATTGATTATCTGACTTAGATATATCTACTACAATCGGTGGGTCCCCGAGTTGTCATGGTTCGCTACAGCATGTTATTATCCTTATTGTCTTACATTTCATTTATTGGCCTTATGTTATTATTGGTTAATTAATACTGAGAACAAGTTAACCCAACCTTACGTTATGCGAGAAATTTGCCACAAAGAGTATGCGATAGACTCGCATGGAATTTGCGAGGATGGTTTGTCGCATTACGATGTTCTCCTTGCATAAAGTGTACCGTGACATCCAACCTTGATGTTGGGTAAGGGCTCTTGATCCAGGGAACTCTAGTTAACTTCTCCATCCACTAATCAAATGTCACGGGTTCGATCTCCGGTTAGTCGCATTATATATGTCGTGCCGAATAGGTAAAACTTGCGATTTTGGCTTATTCTTGCCGAATAAGGGAAGCGAAAATTTGTGTATGCAGTAATTTCGCAAAAATCATTCTGAACTTAACGAAAAAAATATATTTCATTATGTATTTTTATTATTAAGTTATTGTAAACTTACCTAAAATATATTTAGCTGGATTAAGCTAAATTAAACTGCGCTTGCTATAATAAAATTAGGTAAGTTTTCTAAGGTTCTTTTGGTACAAAATTATTAATTTTAAACGAGTTCTTGCTAATTGATCAATTTTACCCAGTGTAATATATTCTACATTGGGCTACTTGCAGGGATACTGAAGTGCATGTATACACAGACACGGGCACTCAGGACTTTGAAAAATATTTTCTCTAATATATTACTTTCCATTTATCATCAATAATTCTCATTTGCCTCTTCATAATCTAAGTTATTAAGTTGTCTGTGTCGGCTTGCGAGGTACATGTCGTGTTGTGACTGCTCCCTGGTCTAGTGTCATTTATGTAAATCAAGATTAGAACCGGTCCCAAGAGTGACCCTTGTAGCACGCCCGGTGTTATGTTCAGTGGTGAGATGCACACACGCATGCAACACACAGGTACGTACATGAAGGAGGCAGTGAACTACACGCCACGATTTATTACCCACATAATTTCGGGAAATTCTTGAGGAGACTGTTGGAACCTTTGGAGAGAAGGGAATTTATTCTAGAAAATCAGCATGGTATCAGGGATGTTATCGAGTTTAGGGCTTTACTGTGAATGTGTTGGAGTCAGGAAGTCTCATCTTACTAACTTGATATGATTCTTCCACAGAATTAAAGAAAGGATGTATTCCTGGAGTGCACGAATCCCTGCTACACAGTCCACTTCCTGAGTGAATGCTCAAATTTAATTTGAACTAATGGAAAGTCATACAAATCTGAGAACGGGTGGAAAGACTGGGTACGAAGTACAGTCTAGGGGAAGAGAGACTGCACGATTATCGATGATGGAAGAAGTACGAATGGCAAATATGAAAACTGTCTTCAGGAACCTTACGCAGGAAATCACTTAGCATACTCTCCACCATTAATAGTAATCCAGTCCTCGAGTATAAAGCCAATCTCTCACCTAGTCAAACACATACGTGTTGTAGCTGAAAGAAAGTTTAGGAGTGAGAGTGGGCGCGGGTGGGGTGGGCTGGGGTGTGGGTGGGCAGGGATGAGGGTGGGCGGGGATGAGGGGTGGTGCGGGCGTGTGTGTGGAGCCAGGTGCATGTCACGACCCGACTACCGTGTGGGACCCACCACCGCCCCGGGCATGTTGTTATTTTTCTCTCGTTTTGCTGCCACAGGACACTCGACTCTACTCTCCCCACCATCTCAACATCTCTCTGAATCTTCCCTCACTACCTTATTACCTTCCTGGCCATCTGAATCTCTCTTCTTGATGATTCTGTCCTCCTTGTTACAATTTACTGAAGCTCTTAGAGTGTTAGTTACAGAGTTCTGAGACTGCCACAGTATTCACAGATAACCCTCGCATAGGACAGGCAAAGGCATGACGACGTTTCGGTTCGACTCCGACCATTGACCAGTGACACTGAAGCGAGAAAGGAAGGCCAGAATATATACGAGGGGGCGGGGAGATAATAGTAGTGGAGGTAGAGGTAGCAGCAGTAGCCGTAGTAGAAGCAGCAGCAGCAGTAGTAGTAGTAGTAGTAGTAATAGTAGTAGTAGTAGTAGTAGTGTTCCAGCCACAGTATTGTGACTTTTTATTGTTTGCCCGGTATTCATTCTAGCCTCATAGAAGTAAAGAAAAACTTGGCCAGTAAGATTCGTGAGAAGACAACAACAGATAACTGTGGCTGTCTTCCTTCCAGAGATTGGCTTCTTCCTCTGCCTTGTTCCAATAATGAGAGATGATAGCCATCCTCATCTCACAATCATATAGCCTCCGTTGTCTACATAACTGGCAAATTTCTTTCCATCATTGTTCTAGAGCCATATGAGTAACAGTTTTTTATTATTAGTAGTCCTAACATTTACCTTGTCCTCGTTCCAGAGTACTAAAATTATCACGAACCTCTCACCGAACTCGCCTCGCGCTACAGCCATGGAATGAACACAGCTTTTGTTAAAGAAGCCTCGAATTTAACAGTGTTTCTTTCTACTACCCTGTCTTTATTACACTATTCTGTTAATATCAGACACCTGCTACCATCAGTGTCTTTGTTTCACAGCTTCGTGATTTATGTAGTCTTTGTTTCAGACCGTTGATGCTAACATCCACTTTCGCTCCGGAACCTTCGCTCTACGATCAACCTATTTCCAGACTCCTGAAATTGCTACTGAGTCCTAAGGTTACTATTCGAACGATTCATTCTCTCAGAAATGAAGAAAAAAAAAACATGATCTGGAAGACTTGTGCAAGGATTCAGAGTTCAGAAAGTGAGGAAACAGAAGAGGTCAGAAAAGAATTAGCGTGTGTGTTGATATTTAAGTAGCAAAACTTCCCGTGTATCCATCTGCTCTTATACTACCGTACACAAAATAAATAAGATGTGCAGAGTAAAACTGCCCTTTCGGTGACAAAAACTATAGTATATCTGTAATATTTTATAATATATTACAGATAAATTATTAGTAATAATTATTGGAGGTAATGAAATATTTTACATGGAATACAATGATTCAATACGAAGAATATCTGCTCTAAAATATTTTGAAAAAAAAAAAAATACCTGGACTGATTCTTTTTAAAAGCTTAAGCAAATAATTTTTCAATCTGTCCAACTTCGACTGTAAAATCAATGACAGGTCCCATTGCTATCAGCTAGGAAAGGTAGGGACCCGTATCTTCTGCTCCTACCCTCTCCTCCTTACCTCCCTCCATCACCCTCTGAACACAATGCCTCAGCCTCCAATCCATTCTCAGTCAACTGATACGACTCCCCCTCCCCTCTACGATAGTATCTTAAGTGCTTTTGTGTAAACTCTAACTCGAAGGGTCAGCGAGGATGCCATCTGCCACTACTGGACTGACGGAGAGGGTGGAGCACCTCTGCCGTGCTATCTCCAGCATCGGTGAAATTCAAGGGTGCTTGAAGGTGTCCAAAAGAGCGAGGAATTATCATTTATTTCAATAGAGCGACGTGATGTGGAGCGAACGTGTGTGATTAAAATAAGAGGCTCCAGTGTTTTATCCCGTCCCGGGAGGTTTCTCGACGCTGGTGGCGGGCTCTTGATCGACGGAAACTGGAACTTCTTCCCCTGACAGAAATCAGACTTCATTGCTTCTCCTTCTCCGGGAGCTGTGTGACACCCTACAGGTATAGCACCTCTTAGATATAATAATTCCTTGTTTAAAAAAAAAGTGACAAGAGGGGCCTCTGAGTCTGGCTCAGCGAAGGTGTACAACTTAGATGAATTTTAATAAGATGTTCGTACTAATATTTGATCACTGAATGTGTTAGGAAGCGACCTGATGTACATCACAAGAGCTGTAAATTAAGAAGACTATCATATACTGTACACAAGAGCTGCAGCACACACTGTACACAAGACTTGCAGCACATTCTGTACACAAGGATATTATATCTCTGAGGATGGGTTTCTTTATCATATTCCATCACAAAGGATGGGATTTTCTGTCATAATCCATTACACAGGATGGATTATACTCATCGGGTAATGAAATACCTCAGGCTGAGCTGACAGACTTTACTAGGGCAATGAAGATATTGTCAAACGTTCCACTGTGGGTTTAATAGCAGAGTTACCATCTCTCAGAATTATGCGTGGGGAGGAAGGGTACATGGGGCCCTAAGGAGGGCAAGAAGAGTCCTGGGTGAGAGTAAGACATATGTGCAACATCTGGGTATCTTTATTGTAGACGTTTCGCCATCCAGTGGCTTTATCAATACAAATTCCAGGACATAACTTGAAGACAGTAGAACTATGTACAGAAGATGAGGTAATCAGTCCCTCAACCTAGGAGTAGGTGCGAACAGCACCATAGTCGTGGAGATTCTGAAGCAGAAGAAAGAATCCTGGCGCTTATATAGTAACGTCAGGTGAAGCAGACGAGGGCAAATTCACTGGTGGGCGGGATTCCCCAGTGGAAGTAGGTCCTTCCCAAAGAGATGGGTTAGTTGTTGTAGAGGTAGTTGTCGTAGTTGTGAAGGTTATGTACATGTCCTCAGAATTAAGATTCCATGATGTTGCAGTGTCTGACAAGTTGTGTACGAATGGTATATAATACCGACAAGATGAGAGTAAGACACATGTGCAACATCTGGGTTGAGGGACTGATTACCTCATCTTCTGTACATAGTTCTACTGTCTTCAAGTTATGTCCTGGAATTTGTATTGATAAAGCCACTGGATGGCGAAACGTCTACAATAAAGATACCCAGATGTTGCACATGTGTCTTACTCTCATCTTGTCGGTATTATATACCATTCGTACACAACTTGTCAGACACTGCAACATCATGGAATCTTAATTCTGAGGACATGTACATAACCTTCACAACTACGACAACTACCTCTACAACAACTAACCCATCTCTTTGGGAAGGACCTACTTCCACTGGGGAATCCCGCCCACCAGTGAATTTGCCCTCGTCTGCTTCACCTGACGTTACTATATAAGCGCCAGGATTCTTTCTTCTGCTTCAGAATCTCCACGACTATGGTGCTGTTCGCACCTACTCCTAGGTTGAGGGACTGATTACCTCATCTTCTGTACATAGTTCTACTGTCTTCAAGTTATGTCCTGGAATTTGTATTGATAAAGCCACTGGATGGCGAAACGTCTACAATAAAGATACCCAGATGTTGCACATGTGTCTTACTCTCATCTTGTCGGTATTATATACCATTCGTACACAGAGTCCTGGGTATTGTGTGGTGGGTGGAGTGTGGTGGGTGTGGTGTGGTGGGTGTGCAGTGCCAGGCTCCAGGAAGGTAAACACAGGGAGACGTGTGAAGCGTGAAGGCTCCAGAAAAATGTAGGGTGAGAGTTGCCGCGGTAATGTTATGCTGCACAAACAACAACACTCTGGAAATTCAATGACATCTTGAGGTGGGGGTTAGAGGCTGGGTTTAGGGTGGGGTTGAGAGGTTGAGGGGGATTGGGAATGTTTTTTTTTTTCGAGCTGGTAACCAGAGGTTGTGCCTTAAGATAAGATTTCGTTCGGATTTTTAACCCCGGAGGGTTAGCCACCCAGGATAACCAAAGAAAGTCATACAAGAATGGTATACAATACCGACAAGATGAAATTAAGACACATGTGCAACATCTGGGTATCTTTATTGTAGACGTTTCGCCATCCAGTGGCTTTATCAATACAAATTCTAGGACATAACTTACCTGGAGGTTACCTGGAGGTTATTCCGGGGATCAACGCCCCCGCGGCCCGGTCCACGACCAGGCCTCCCGATGGATCAGGGCCTGATCAACTAGGCTGTTACTGCTGGCCGCACGCAGTCCGACGTACGAGCCACAGCCCGGCTGATCCGGCACCGACTTTAGGTATCTGTCCAGCTCTCTCTTGAAGGCAGCCAGGGGTTTATTGGCAATTCCCCTAATGCTTGATGGGAGGCTGTTGAACAGTTTTGGGCCCCGGACACTTATGGTGTTTTCTCTTAGTGTACCAATGGCGCCCCTACTTTTTATTGGCGGCATTTTGCATCGCCTGCCCAGTCTTTTACTTTCGTAGGGAGTGATTTCTGTGTGCAGATTTGGGACCATTCCTTCCAAGATTTTCCAAGTGTAGATTATGATATATCTCTCCCTCCTGCGTTCCAACGAGTACAAGTCAAGTGCTTCCAAGCGTTCCCAGTAGTTAAGGTGCTTGACAGAACTTATACGTGCAGTAAAGGATCTCTGTACACTCTCTAGATCTGCGATTTCACCTGCTTTGTATGGAGATGTTAATGTACAGCAGTATTCCAGCCTAGAGAGAACAAGTGATTTGAAAAGGATCATCATGGGCTTGGCATCTCTCGTTTTGAAAGTTCTCATTATCCATCCTATCATTTTCTTTGCACGTGCGATCGTGGCACTGTTGTGATCCTTGAAAGTGAGATCCTCAGACATTACTACTCCCAGGTCCCTTACATTATTTTTCCGCTCTATTGTATGGCCGGAGTCAGTAGTATACTCTGTTCTAGTTATTATCTCCTCCAGTTTTCCATAACGGAGTAGTTGGAATTTGTCCTCATTGAACATCATATTGTTTACCGTTGCCCACTGGAAAACTTTGTTTATATCTTCTTGGAGGTTAACCGCGTCCTCAGCAGATGACAGCCTCATGCAGATCCTAGTATCATCCGCAAAGGATGATACGGTGCTGTGGTGTATATCTCTGTTTATGTCTGATATGAGGATAAGGAATAAGATGGGGGCGAGTACTGTGCCTTGTGGAACAGAGCTCTTCACTATGGCAGCCTCCGATTTAACTATGTACAGAAGATAGTTCTACTGTCTTTAAGTTATGTCCTGGAATTTGTATTGATAAAGCCACTGGATGGCGAAACGTCTACAATAAAGATACCCAGATGTTGCACATGTGTCTTAATTTCAAAGAAAGTCAGTGCGTCATCGAGGACTCTAACTTATTTCCATTGGGGTCCTTAATCTTATTCCCCGGGATGCGACCCACACCCAGGTACCTATTTGCTGCTAGGTGAACAGGACAATAGGTGTAAGGAAACGTGTCGAAATGTTTCCACCCGCCAGGAATCGAACCCGGGCCCTCTGTTTGTGAAGCGGGAGCTTTAGCCACCAGGCCACCGGGCCACCCGTGGTTGGCCATTACCACCGTTGTTGTTGTTGTTACCGAGCAGTATAATGTCTATAAGACGCATTGGCCATTACATAATAATGAAGACGTTTAAAACAAGTATACTTAGTCACACTCAAATAAAATCCTCTTTTAATGAAGCTCCGCCAGTGTGGAATACCTGAAGGTGGTGAGACGGAAGGGTGCCCGTACATGCCAGTAGTCACACCAAGCGTCTTCCAGTTACACTAAGTCAGCAGTGAATAAATGAAGTGGATCGACTGAGGCCTTCCCGAGTCTGGCAACCACTTAAAGGTACTCTTACGGGGATACTCAGTTAAACAGTGTCAGCGTCGAAGATAAGGAAGGGAAGGGTAAGAGACCTATTTCATACGATAAGAAGGAGAAAGTTTCCTAAAAGCCTTTGGTGACTGCTTTGCAAGTAGTGATTTGAGCATCAGCAAAAAAGTTGTAAATAAACTACCGCAGGAATAAAACTGTTTAAACCATTGCAGCTTTAACACTTAGTTCCTCCAGGGTAGCTTGGTATAAAGTGACAAACACTGCAGCTTTAAAACCTAGCTCCTCCACTACAGCCTGGAACAAACTGACGAACACTAGAACTTCACACGAATTTGTATTAAAGAAACAAATAATTCATGAGGGTCATTCGGTGCTGAACACGAAATAGAGGCTCGGCTCTCCGTCTGCGCATCGGTAATCGCCATTCATTAGCCAGGCAGCTTAAAGCTCACGTTCACACACACAATTTCTGAAGCTCATTTTCACAGTTCTTGAAGCTCATTTTCACACATACACAGTTCTTGAATTAGAGAGGGCAGATCAAGGCAATGTATTGCGACTTCTTCACCAAAGATCCTGATCAATGAGGTCATCTCACTGAACGTATTATTGAGAGAAGACCCGGCGTTTCTACTTACCGTGTGCTCAACGTAACTCTGATTCGTTAAGTACACACAAGACTCAATAGTGGATTCCTAGACTCAGCCAGAGCCTCGTCTTGTGTTCGAATCCTTGCACGAGTGTGTTACATTGCATTTAAAGGAATGACTGTCAACTATAATGTTTTAGTGGTACTCGAATACGGCAAAAGCTCTTGTGATTGAGGCAGGACATATGTTGATTGGTGTCGTGTCCTGAAGTCACCACGAAGCTCAGGACACCACAAAACTGCAGGCAGACAGCATCACACCTGGAAGGCAGGCAGTAAACACTCCTTTCCCTTGTTCTTCAAATAGATGCAATCGGTAATTTGTGCAAGAGTTGTGTGAAGTATAGTGATACTAGGGTGAAGGGAACCCATTAAGCTCTGAAGCCTGTCCTAGTATCATATAATGTCGAGTCTTCACGCTTCGTGTCAAGCTTGCTGATGCAGTGTACGTGAGCACTCCATCAATGATCCTGGTGATGAACCCAGAAACCAGGTGTCACCCAGGACTCATCCTGGTCAGTAACAGTGATGAGGGTGAGTCCTTGGTCATGTAAAAGGCCTTGTCGAGGAAGTGTCTGACGGATGTTTGCAGAGTGTGTAGCGAATGGCATTTCTCTTGGTACAAGACCCGATTAACAGACCACTCTGTTCTTGCGGCTCATCTACACACACACAACACCTTGGACAAAACTGACAACGACGAGAGTGATATGGATCTTGAACACATCAGAACTGACTTGCGAGAAAATGACCTAAGTCTGTAGTAGACAGTGTGGAGCAGAAAGTGTGGAGCAGACAGTGTGGAGCAGATACTCTGGAGAAGACAGTGTGGAGCAGACAGTGTGGAGCAGACAATGTGGAGCAATGTGGAGCAGATACTCTGGAGAAGAGAGTGTGGAGCAGACAGTATGGAGTAGACAGTGTGGAGCAGACAGTGTGGAGCAGACAATGTGGAGCAGACAATGTGGAGCAGATACTCTGGAGAAGAGAGTGTGGAGCAGACAGTATGGAGTAGACAGTGTGGAGCAGACAGTGTGGAGCAGACAATGTGGAGCAGACAATGTGGAGCAGATACTCTGGAGAAGAGAGTGTGGAGCAGAAAGTATGGAGTAGACAGTGTGGAGCAGACATTGTGGAGCAGACAGTGTGGAGCAGGAAGTGTGGAGCAGACAATGTGGAGCAGACAGTGTGGAGCAGGAAGTGTAGAGCAGACAGTGTGGAGCAGACAGTGTGGAGCAGGAAGTGTGGAGCAGACAGTGTGGAGCAGACAGTGTGAAACAGACAGTGTGGAACAGACAGTGTGGAGCAGGAAGTGTGGAGCAGACAGTGTGGAGCAGACAGTGTAGAGCATTGTGGAGCAGACAGTGTGGAGCATTATGGAGCAGACAGTGTGGAGCAGACAGTGTAGAGCAGTGTGGAGCAGACAGTGCAGAACAGTGTGGAGCAGACAATGTTGAGCAGACAGTGTTGAGCAGACAGTGTGGAGCAGACAGTGTGGATCAGACAGTGTGAAGCAGTGTGGAGAAGTGTGGATCAGACAGTGTGGATCAGACAGTGTGGAGCAGTGTGGAGCACACAGTGTGGAGCAGTGTGGAGCACACAATGTGGAGCAGTGTGGAGCAGACAGTGTGGAGTAGACAGTGTGGAGCAATGTGAATCAGACAGTGTGGAGCAATGTGGAGCAGACAGTGTGGAGCAGACAGTGTGGAGCAGACAGTGTGGAGCAGACAGTGTGGAGCAGTGTTGAGCAGACAGTGTGGAGCACACAGTGTGGAGCAGACAGTGTGAAGCAGTGTTGAGCAGACAGTGTTGAGCACACAGTGTGGAGCATATAATGAGGAGCAGTGTTGAGCAGACAGTGTTGAGCAGACAGTGTGGAGCAGGCAGTGTGGAGCAGGCAGTGTGGAGCAGTGTGGAACAGACAGTGTGGAGCACGCAGTATGGAGCAGACAGTGTGGAGCAGTGTTCAGCAGAAAGTGTGGAGCAGACAGTGTTGAGCAATGTTAAGCAGACAGTGTGGAGCAGACAGTGTGGAGCAGACAGTGTGTAGCAGACAGTGTGGAGCAGACAGTGTGGAGCAGACAGTGTGGAGCAGACAGTGTGGAACAGTGTGGAGCAGAGAGTGTGGAGCAGTGTTGAGCAGACAGTGTGGAGCACACAGTGTAGAGCAATGTTAAGCAGACAGTGTGAAGCAGACAGTGTTGAGCAGACAATGTGGAGCAGACAGTGTGGAGCAGTGTTGAGCAGTGTGGAGCACACAGTGTAAATTAATGTTAAGCAGACTGTGAAGCAGACAGTGTGAAGCAGACATTGTGGAGCAGTGTGGAGTAGACAGTGTGGAGCAGACAGTGTGGAGCAGTGTTGAGCAGGCAGTGTGAAGCACACAGTGTAGAGCAATGTTAAGCAGACAGTGTGGAGCAGACAGTGTAGAGCAGTGTGGAGTAGACAGTGTGGAGCAGTGTGGGGCAGACAGTGTGGAGCACACAGTGTGGAGCAGACAGTGTAGAGCAGTACTGAGCAGTGTGGAGCAGACAGTGTGGAGCAGACAGTGTGGAGCAGACAGTGTGGAACAGACAGTGTGGAGCAGTGTGGAGCAGAAAGTGTGGAGCAGTGTGGAGCAGACAGTGTGGAGCTGTGTGGAACAGACAGTGTGGAGCAGACAGAGTGGAGCAGACAGTGTGAAGTAGACAGTGTGGAACAGACAGTGTGGAGCAGACAGTGTGGAGCAGACAGTGTGGAGCAGACAGTGTGGAGCAGAGTGGAGCAGACAGTGTAAAGCAGACAGTGTGAAGCAGACAGTGTGAAGCAGACAGTGTGGATTAGTGTGGAGAAGACAGTGTGGAGCAGACAGTGTGGAGCAGACAGTGTGGAGCAGACAGTGTGGAGCAGACAGTGTGGAGCAGACAGTGTGGAGCAGAGTGGAGCAGACAGTGTGAAGCAGACAGTGTGAAGCAGACAGTGTAGATTAGTGTGGAGAAGACAGTGTGGAGCAGACAGAGTGGAGCAGACAGTGTGGAGCAGACAGTGTGGAGCAGACAGTGTGGAGCAGACAGAGTGGAGCAGACAATGTGGAGCAGACAGTGTGGAGCAGACAGTGTGGAGCAGTGTGGAGCAGACAGAGTGGAGCAGACAGTGTGGAGTAGTGTGGAGCAGACAGTGTGGAGCAGACAGTGTGGAGCAGACAGTGTGGAGCAGACAGTGTGGAGCAAACAGTGTGGACCAGACAGTGTGGAGCAGACAGAGTGGAACAGACAGTGTGGAGCAGACAGAGTGGAGCAGACAGTGTGGAGCAGACAGTGTGGACCAGACAGTGTGGAGCAGACAGAGTGGAGCAGACAGTGTGGAGCAGAGTGGAACAGACAGTGTGGAGCAGAGTGGAGCAGACAGTGTGGAGCAGACAGAGTGGAGCAGACAGTGTGGAGCAGACAGAGTGGAGCAGACAGTGTGGAGCAGAGTGGAGCAGACAGTGTGGAGCAGAGTGGAGCAGACAGTGTGGAGCAGACAGAGTGGAGCAGACAGTGTGGAGCAGACAGAGTGGAGCAGACAGTGTGGACCAGATAGTGTGGAGCAGACAGAGTGGAGCAGTGTGGAGCAGACAGAGTGGAGCAGACAGAGTAGTGTGGAGCAGTGCAGAGTAGTGTGGAGCAGACAGTGTGGAGCAGACAGTGTGGAGCAGACAGTGTGGAGCAAACAGTGTGGACCAGACAGTGTGGAGCAGACAGTGTGGAGCAGACAGTGTGGAGCAAACAGTGTGGACCAGACAGTGTGGAGCAGACAGAGTGGAGCAGACAGTGTGGAGCAGAGTGGAGCAGACAGTGTGGAGCAGAGTGGAGCAGTGTGGAGCAGACAGAGTGGAGCAGACAGTGTGGAGCAGACAGAGTGGAGCAGACAGTGTGGACCAGACAGAGTGGAGCAGACAGTGTGGACCAGATAGTGTGGAGCAGACAGAGTGGAGCAGACAGTGTGGAGCAGACAGTGTGGAGCAGACAGTGTGGAGCAGACAGTGTGAACCAGACAGTATGGTAAATGACGCGAAAAAAAAGAAAAGGGAAATAGCGTTACCACATTTTTACTTAAGCGCTAAACCCATAGGGGTACAGTCAAGCTTCCTAAATTGCTGGAACCGTTTGAAATCCCTTTACCTGTACTCCTTGGAACGCAGGCGAGAAAGATGCATCATAATATTACACCTGGAAAACCCTAGAGGGACTAGTCCCAAATCTGCACACGGAAATCACTCCCTATAAAAGGAAAAGACTCGGCAGGAAGTGTAATAGCTCCCAGTGGAAAGCAGGGGCGCCGTGATACACTAAAAGATGACACAGTAAGTGTCAGGGATCAAGACTGTTCAACTGCCTCCAAGAATAAATTAGGCCCCTGACTGTCTTCAAGAGGGAGCTGGACAGGCACCCAAAGACAAGTTACCAGACCAGTCGGTCTGTGGTTCGTACGTTGGTTTGCGTGCGGTCAGCAGTAGCAGCCTGGTTGATCATGCCCTGATCCACCGTGAGGCATGGTCATGGACCGGGCCGCGGGGGCGTTGGCCCCGGGAACACCCTCCAGGTAGGCACCGCCTGGAGAATGGAAGGAAATCAAGTATTATCCAGGAATGGAGAGGGTAGCTCCCATTCCTCGGATCAACAGCCCTTCACTAGCCTCCAGACAACGCAACCTTCGAAGTTACAGGAAAGTGGGTGCAGGAGGGAAGAGGAGCGATTGGTGGAATGATGATGTAAAGAGAGTAGTAAGGGAGAAAAAGTTAGCATATGAGAAGTTTTTACAAAGTAGAAGTGATGCAAGGAGGGAAGAATATATGGAGAAAAAGAGAGAGGTTAAGAGAGTGGTGAAGCAATGTAAAAAGAGAGCAAATGAGAGAGTGGGTGAGATGTTATCAACAAATTTTGTTGAAAATAAGAAAAAGTTTTGGAGTGAGATTAACAAGTTAAGAAAGCCTAGAGAACAAATGGATTTGTCAGTTAAAAATAGGAGAGGAGAGTTATTAAATGGAGAGTTAGAGGTATTGGGAAGATGGAGGGAATATTTTGAGGAATTGTTAAATGTTGATGAAGATAGGGAAGCTGTGATTTCGTGTATAGGACAAGGAGGAATAACATCTTGTAGGAGTGAGGAAGAGCCAGTTGTGAGTGTGGGGGAAGTTCGTGAGGCAGTAGGTAAAATGAAAGGGGGTAAGGCAGCCGGGATTGGTGGGATAAAGATAGAAATGTTAAAAGCAGGTGGGGATATAGTTTTGGAGTGGTTGGTGCAATTATTTAATAAATGTATGGAAGAGGGTAAGGTACCTAGGGATTGGCAGAGAGCATGCATAGTTCCTTTGTATAAAGGCAAAGGGGATAAAAGAGAGTGCAAAAATTATAGGGGGATAAGTCTGTTGAGTGTACCTGGTAAAGTGTATGGTAGAGTTATAATTGAAAGAATTAAGAGTAAGACGGAGAATAGGATAGCAGATGAACAAGGAGGCTTTAGGAAAGGTAGGGGGTGTGTGGACAAGGTGTTTACAGTGAAACATATAAGTGAACAGTATTTAGATAAGGCTAAAGAGGTCTTTGTGGCATTTATGGATTTGGAAAAGGCGTATGACAGGGTGGATAGGGGGGCAATGTGGCAGATGTTGCAAGTGTATGGTGTAGGAGGTAGGTTACTGAAAGCAGTGAAGAGTTTTTACGAGGATAGTGAGGCTCAAGTTAGAGTATGTAGGAAAGAGGGAAATTTTTTCCCAGTAAAAGTAGGCCTTAGACAAGGATGTGTGATGTCACCGTGGTTGTTTAATATATTTATAGATGGGGTTGTAAGAGAAGTAAATGCGAGGGTCTTGGCAAGAGGCGTGGAGTTAAAAGATAAAGAATCACACACAAAGTGGGAGTTGTCACAGCTGCTCTTTGCTGATGACACTGTGCTCTTGGGAGATTCTGAAGAGAAGCTGCAGAGATTGGTGGATGAATTTGGTAGGGTGTGCAAAAGAAGAAAATTAAAGGTGAATACAGGAAAGAGTAAGGTTATGAGGATAACAAAAAGATTAGGTGATGAAAGATTGAATATCAGATTGGAGGGAGAGAGTATGGAGGAGGTGAACGTATTCAGATATTTGGGAGTGGACGTGTCAGCGGATGGGTCTATGAAAGATGAGGTGAATCATAGAATTGATGAGGGAAAAAGAGTGAGTGGTGCACTTAGGAGTCTGTGGAGACAAAGAACTTTGTCCTTGGAGGCAAAGAGGGGAATGTATGAGAGTATAGTTTTACCAACGCTCTTATATGGGTGTGAAGCGTGGGTGATGAATGTTGCAGCGAGGAGAAGGCTGGAGGCAGTGGAGATGTCATGTCTGAGGGCAATGTGTGGTGTGAATATAATGCAGAGAATTCGTAGTTTGGAAGTTAGGAGGAGGTGCGGGATTACCAAAACTGTTGTCCAGAGGGCTGAGGAAGGGTTGTTGAGGTGGTTCGGACATGTAGAGAGAATGGAGCGAAACAGAATGACTTCAAGAGTGTACCAGTTTGTAGTGGAAGGAAGGCGGGGTAGGGGTCGGCCTAGGAAGGGTTGGAGGGAGGGGGTAAAGGAGGTTTTGTGTGCGAGGGGCTTGGACTTCCAGCAGGCATGCGTGAGCGTGTTTGATAGGAGTGAATGGAGACAAATGGTTTTTAATACTTGACGTGCTGTTGGAGTGTGAGCAAAGTAACATTTATGAAGGGATTCAGGGAAACCGGCAGGCCGGACTTGAGTCCTGGAGATGGGAAGTACAGTGCCTGCACTCTGAAGGAGGGGTGTTAATGTTGCAGTTTAAAAACTGTAGTGTAAAGCACCCTTCTGGCAAGACAGTGATGGAGTGAATGATGGTGAAAGTTTTTCTTTTTCGGGCCACCCTGCCTTGGTGGGAATCGGCCAGTGTGATAAAAAAAAAAAAAAAAAAAATATATATATATATATATATATATATATATATATATATATATATATATATATATATATATATATATATATATATATATACACACACACAGAGAGAGAGAGAGAGAGAGAGACAGAGACAGACAGACAGAAACAGACAGAGAATTACATCATAAGAACCACTTTGCTAAAGGGGTCGTGTGATGATTCAGAACTCCCTTCAGCATCGCACGTTACAGTTCCATTCAATAAGGCTCAATTTCTCTTTATTACCGACGCATCATTCTGGTATTGTGGTAAGCTGTGTCCAGCCTGAATGTGAGGATATTGGTGAGTGCATGAGTAGCAGTGATAGTTCCCGTGTTTGTGTTGCTCAGGGGCATGCATCAAAGAAGTTTGTCTTCTTCGAGTGTTGAAATGGCCAAAATTGAATGAATTATTGGGTTAAGAACGGCCGTGAAAGACGGCAGAGTTATTAGTTTCGTAGACGCTGTTAAATGCTTCTTTCCTCTACAATTTTCCACGTTATTCCCTGTCTGATATTTACCAATGCTCCAGAGAGTGAAGATGCTCAATGTAGTTGCAGTTGGTCGTTTATGCAAGAGGTTCTGATGAATATTTTAACCAGTAAAACACACACATATATAACTCCTTGAGCGTAAGAGAATTATGCAAACAGTTTGAGAGTGGAGGGCCACAAAATGCCTGGTTGGTGGGTAATGGAGGCTGGCAGAGGCTGGCGGAGGCTGGCGGAGGGACGCCCGCCGGGTGGGTCCCAGGACCCTGAAGACAAGCAACGCTGGAAGGCGTGGCTGCAAGGCGCCATCACCTTTAAGCTGCGCTCCAGGCCGCCGCTGCCGGAGAGATGCTACCTTTACCAGCCGCCAGCAAATTATACCATTCATTAATAATTACTAAACGGCGCCGTCGGGGCTAACAAGAAGCGATGGCAAAGGAATGATGCGAAGGCGGGTGGCACAGCCCCCTGGCAGCTGGCGGTGCGTTGTGATTGTCCCCTGGTGATGCTGTGTCCTTAGGAGGAGCATCGTGACTCTGGGAGCCTGCAGGGGGAGTGTGGACTGAAGCGTAGCTCATAGTGACGCCCTGATCAATACCTCGGGCTCTGAACCTGCAGCAGTGGCGGCAGTCCTGCTCCTAGACCCCGCTATGATGCACACTGACGCCCAGGTAAACAACCACGCTACACGCGCCCTCACTGCAGGACTCGCTTATCCTATTCCACCTCTTATTTCAGTTTTAAACTTCCAAATACATCATCCGATGCAGCACCAAAAGAAGCAGGACGACTTGTTTTGTAAAGTAATTACCCAGAAGTTGCATAAATACAACTCTTACAATAACTTGATTACCTTTACAAGTCTTGCAGTGAGCTGCTTCTCAAACCTATTACAAAAACAAATTTTCTTCTTTCGACAAAGTTTGGCTTAACATGACGCATCAAGAACATAAATCACATATTCCAAGAAACCAAACCTTTCCTCTTCATCTCGCTTTCCCTACGATCAGAGCCCTAATGTCGGGGTTTCTCTCTTTTGCAGTTATGGCCGCGGGGGTTCAGTCTTGGCTCGGGGGAGGATCTCTAAAACTCGGAGGGGGTGACCGTAGGGGCGTCCGCCGGGCAACACCATCATTTAGACACGCCCTTACAGGTGCTCAAAATGAAAACCATCAATTTTCGGGGCAGCTGACTTTGGTTGTGGAGTAGGAGGTGGAAGAATCCTTGGCTTGGTGTGATGGCGCTGCTGGAGTGGTTTGGTGGGGAGGTTGTCGTCATCATAACCTTCCCCAGATACTTCCCAGACTTTTACCTCTGGTTTCCCTCTTTGTGTTTACGTGGCAGTGCTGCCTTTGATCTTCTTACTCAACCGTCTTACCCATGGAGTCTCTCTTCTTGCCTATAGTATATACCTAAAATCAACACACATGTATATATATATATATATATATATATATATATATATATATATATATATATATATATATATATATATATATATATATATATATATATATATATATATAGTATAGGGATGGGACGATATCACCAAAATTATCGGCCTATGTCGATATTTTTTCTATATTTTATATTTTTAAAATTATAATGCCCATATCATAAATACTCGGAGATGATAATGTTAGTACTCATTACTTGGCCTGTTGTGTTAATTAATGCTTGTCAGAGGCACTTGTCGATAGTGTGTGTGTGTGTGTACTCACCTAACTCTCACCTAATTGTGGTTGTCACTGATCGCTGCTAGGTTCTCTCCCTGCTCCATGAGCTTTATCATTCCTCGTCTTAAAGCTATGTGTGGTCCCTGCCTCCACTACATCACTAGCTAGATTATTCCACTTCCTGACAACTCTATAACTGAAGAAATACTTCCTAACATCTCTCTGACTCATCTAAGTCTTCAACTTCCAATTGTGACCCCTTGTTTCTGTGTCCCCTCTCTGGAACATCCTGTCTCTGTCCACCTTATCAATTCGCGCAGTATTTTGTATGTCGTTATCATGTCTCCCCTAACCCTCCTGTCCTCCAGTATCGTCAGACCGATTTCCCTTAAGTTTTTTTCGTAGAACATTCCCCTTAGCTCTGGAACTAGCCTTGTTGCAAACCTTTGCACTTTCTCTAATTTCTTGACGCGCTCGACTAGGTGTGGGTTCCAAACTGGTGCTGCATACTCCAGTATGGGCCTGACGTACACAGTGTACAGTGTCTTGAACGATTCCTTACTAACGTGTCGGAACGCTATTATCAGGTTTGCCAGGCGCCCATATGCTGAAGCAGTTATCTGGTTGATGTGTGCTTCCGGAGATGTGCTCGGTGTTATACTTACCCCAAGATTTTTCTCCTTGTGCGAGGTTTGTAGTCTTTGGCCACCTAGCCTATATTCTGTCTGCGGTCTTCTTTGCCCTTCCCCGATCTTCATGACTTTGCATCTGGCAGGGTTAAATTCGAGTAGACAGTTGCTGGACCATGTGTCCAGCCTGTCCGGGTCACTTTGTAGTCCTGCCTGATTCTCACCTGATTTGATTCTTCTCATTAACTTCACATCATGTGCAAACAGGGACACTTCTGAGTCTATCCCTTCCGTCATGTCATTCACATATACCAAGAACAGCAATGGTCCTAGTACTGACCCCTGTGGGACCCCGCTCGTCACAGGCGCCCAGTGTGATACCTCATCACGTACCATGACTCGTTGTTGCCTACCTGTCAGGTATTCTGTGATCCATTGCAGTGCCCTTCCTGTTATACGTGCCTGATCCTCTAGCTTCTGCACTAATCTCCTGTGGGGAACTGTATCGAAGGCTTTCGTGCAGTCCAAGAAAATGCAGTCGACCTACCCCTCTCTCTCGTGTCTTACTTCCGTTACCTTGTCATAAAACTCCAGTAGGTTTGTGACACAGGACTTGCCTTCCATGAATCCGTGCTGGTTGTCGTTTATAATCTTGTTCCGTTCCAGGCGCTCTACCACTCTCCTGATAATCTTCTCCATGACTTTGCATACTATACACGTCAGTAACACTGGTCTATAGTTTAGTGCCTCGTTTCTGTTTCCTTTCTTAAAAATGGGGACTACATTTGCCGTCTTCCATACCTCAGGTAGTTGCCCAGTTTCAAGGGATGTGTTTAAGATTATGATTAGTGGCACACACAGCATCTCTGTTCTTTCTCTAAGGACCCACGGGGAGATGTTGTCCGGTCCCATCGCCTTTGAGATATCAAGGTCATTTAGCAGCTTCTTCACCTCCTCCTCGATTGCGTGTATGTCATCCAATATTTGTTGGTATAGTCCTTGTTGGTGTCTCTCTTTGCTGTCTTCCAAGAGTCCTTCCTGTCTCCACCGTAAATACTTCCTTAAATCTCGTGTTGAGCTCCTGTGTGTGTGTGTATGTATATATATATGTGTGTGTGTGTGTGTATGTGTGTGTGTGTGTGTGTGTGTGTGTGTGTGCGTGTGTGTGTGTGTGTGTGTGTGTGTGTGTGTGTGTGTGTGTGTGTGTGTGTGTGTGTGTATCTGTCTGTCTGTCTGTCTGTGTCTGTGTGTGTACTCACCGATTTGCACTTCTGGGGGGTCAAGTCCCGGCTCTTGGTCCCACATTTTAAAGTTCATTAAAGGCATTACCGTGTACTGGCCTCTTGAGCCCTATCGTGCCTACCCTTGAAACTATGTATAGAGTTTGCCTTCACCACTTCCCCAGTCAGTTAATTCCACTGTTCTACTTCTCTTAAACTAAAAAAAATCACTTCCAAAGAACCTGTGTCTACTTCTACCTGATATTCGCAATGTAAGTTTCTTTTTATCTCCCTTGTCAATTTTTTCTTAGTATTTTATACATTGTAATTATGTCCTCTCTTGATCTCCTCTCTTTCAGGGTAATCAGGTTCGATTCCTCTTGTCTCTCCTCATAATGTTCCACTCTTAGCACTATTTACAAACACTCTCATGCATCTGGAGATGCTTACTCAGGTAATGGCTCCAAGCTGGTGCTGCATATTCTAAGATGGGAATAACTTATGTTGTGTTTAGAATCTTGTAAGATTCTTTATTGGAATTTATGAAGGTTACTCTGAACGTTGCTAACCTTGCATAGGCTGCCCAAGTCATAAGGTTTCGTGTTCTCTTCCGGCGATATGTTCGGTGTGATGTGAACTCTTAAAGCCCCCCTTTTTCCCGTCAATATCTGCAGTTTCGTACCACCCATTCCGTATTCCGTCTCCTGTCTTCCCTCCCACCTCTCCAAATTTCACGAACTTACAATTGCTTGGCTTGAACTCCAGCAGATACTTGTTAGAGCACGCGTGCGTTCGTGGGTTTATGTGTGTATGAAAATACGCATATTAAGCGTGCCACACTGTGGCATCTTCATACGCAACTTCAAAGCTCGTTCAATCCCGGTGTAACAAAAGGCAGGCAGGAACTTCAAAGAAGTGGGGGAATGACGCGGCTGTCAGTGGACTTTGTGTGGCTGGGAAAAGTGAACAGCCGGTGGTAACTACAAGAATGGCTGTTTCTTTTCTTTTTTTTAATTTTAGGTCCGAGAAAGCTTTTACTACTCTCTTTCTCTTTCTTTCTCTATATCTTTTGCTCTTTTCTTGTTCTTACTGCCTTTGCGCTCTTACTTTCTTTTTTTGTGATCTTGTTGTTTGGTTTCTTACTTCCTCCTCTTACTATCTTCATTTTTTTTATCTTATTCTCTCGTTAAAATATTGTTTTTTACTCTTTTGTTCAACTGGTTTTTGTATACGCTGTCGTGTCTTGTTACTTGTCCTTACTCTCTCTTTCTATTCTAATTCTTACCCTTTTCTTAGCTCTCGTTCCTGCTCCCTTGTTCTCTTACTTCTTCAAATATTTTATTCTCTTGCTTTTCTCTGATTCTTGTTTTTACCCGTATCATCTTCTTGATATATCTTCTCTCTGTTTCTCTCTCTCTCTCTCTCTCATTATATTAAAGGAGTGACTCAACAAGATGGTTCCTCCTAAATGGTAAAATTGACATGTGTGTCTAGCACAGTTCAGTGTTTCTTCGTATGAAGACAGCGTCTCACTCTGGGTAGAGCTTCATTAGGTCTTGACGATAAATTAGACACATGTGCAACACTCTGGTATCTTTACTATGTTGCACACGTGTTTAATTTATCAACTTGTCTGCAAGTCATAACTTGATCAAGCTCAACACTAAACGAAGTGTCGTTCCAGTGGAAGCTTGCTCTGTATATCGTGTCTTGATAGGTAAAGGAACACATGCAATTTCGCTTAGCACTCTTCATTCTCTTCGGTTCTTCATCCATCTACTTAGCTACAGTTCTCCATCTTGCGATGTATATAAACACATACGCTTCTAATGCTTCCAAAAGGGCTTTATTTTTTTGCACAACTATCGTAATACTGTTTTTCCGAGTGGATTTTATACAGGTAGTGCTACGTTCACGGCTGCGTTGCTGGATCTCAGTTCCCTCGAAGTGGTTTGAGGACTCATTCATATTTACTCGAACAGGTGAGAAAATTTTGTAAGGAAAATCAATTGTTTCCTGGAATTTTTTTTTGTATTTTTTAAGTTAATATTCGTCACTATATCTATGGTGTTTTTTTAAGATTAGAATAATTAGATTCTAAGGTAATTTTGTTTTTAAATTTGGAAATGTATATTAGTATAATTGGTTGATGATTTTCAGATTTCTTCTTCTTCTTCAAGTTGGAAAAATTCAGATTCAGGAAGGATATAGGAAAGTACTGGTTTGGTAATAGAGTTGTGGATGAGTGGAACAAACTTCCGAGTACAGTTATTCAAGCTAAAACGTTGTGTAGTTTTAAAAATAGTTTAGATAAATACATGAGTGGGTGTGGGTGGGTGTGAGTTGGACCTGACTAGCTTGTGCTGCTGGGTCTGGTGCCGTGCTCCATCCTTGAGTGGAGGTGACCAGTCTGGGTGGGTCATTGGGCTATTCCGGGGGGTGGGTCATTGGTCTTATCCGGGGGGGGGGGACCATGGACCTGCTCCGCATGGGTCAGTAGGCCTGTTGCAGTGTTCCTTCTTTCTTATGTTCTTATGTTCTTATGTTCTTCTTCTACTAGAACTATTAGCTTTACCATTATTATTAAACCCACTACTAGCAACACCACTACTACCACACCACTGCTACGGTCACCATTACCACCACTACAACTACTGCTGCCATCACTACTTCTGCTACTGCCACTACTACTGATACTACTACTACTGCTACTACTATTACTACTACTACCACCACTACCACCATCACTACTACCACAATGAGATCCTGTAGATCCCTTCAGCAGCAGTGTGTGTGTGTGGGTCTGTGAGGCTTGGTTAACTTTGCAGTAGTTTTAGAAATAACGTCTATATTGATCTTACGGAAAATGGAGGTGATGGATGCAGTTACTTGTCCTGAGGGAAGGAGACAATGGTCAAAGATGGGACACTCCTTAGGAGTGGTGTGGATTGGTAGGGACTTCCTCTAGCAGGTGTGGATGATATTCAGAGGAAATTTCTGCCCACCTGCTAGGCATTCGTCGTCACAGATCCTGACGGGGCAAAGAAAGAAACCTACAACACCTCGCCAGGTCTTGATGTTGTGTTGGGGGTCTAGAGAATTCCTTGCGCACGATGCAGTAAATATTTCGTTGGTAAGACAGGGTACAACCTTGGAACTCGTCTTCAAGAACACAAATAAGAGTATAGTATTGATAATGCCACTAATGCGTGTACCGCCCAAGGCAGGAGACATTCCCAAGTCATGAGTTGGGGAGCCACAGGCAGCAACTATTTCACGAAGATGACAGAGGCAAACGCAGGATCCTGAAGCCACCCACCATTCACCTTACTAAGAACAACGGAATGTATGCACTGGCTGGACCCATCGCTCATATCGTCCATAATTCTTATATTAAAAATGCTGTTAGGTAAGACACATATGCAACAGTTAGACAACTTTATTCCGAAACGTTTCGCCTACACAGTAGGCTTCTTCAGTCGATTACAGAAAATAGGCAGGAACAGTAGAGATGTGAAGACGATGTAATCAGTCCATCACCCTTGTAGTCGTAGAATTTGAGGTTGTCAGTCCCTCGGCCTGGAGAAGTTCGGTTCCATAGTCAGGAACTATCTGAAGATCAAGCGACAGTGCGGAGACTTAAATACTGTCGGAAGGAGAGGTAGTAGTAGTAGTAGTAGTGAGAATGTGACCACTGAGAGGTCATGTCCCTCTCAGATCCAACCCTTCTCACTTGAAAAGCTTGTCCAAGGTGTTTTCTGTACCAAGATGCCATGTGTTGCAGTGTCTGACAAGATGAACATCAAAATGGTATACAATACCGACAGGTTGTTAGGTAAGACACATATGCAACAGTTAGACAACTTTATTCCGAAACGTTTCGCCTACACAGTAGGCTTCTTCAGTCGATTACAGAAAATAGGCAGGAACAGTAGAGATGTGAAGACGATGTAATCAGTCCATCACCCTTGTAGTCGTAGAATTTGAGGTTGTCAGTCCCTCGGCCTGGAGAAGTTCGGTTCCATAGTCAGGAACTATCTGAAGATCAAGCGACAGTGCGGAGACTTAAATACTGTCGGAAGGAGAGGTAGTAGTAGTAGTAGTAGTGAGAATGTGACCACATTCTCACTACTACTACTACTACTACCTCTCCTTCCGACAGTATTTAAGTCTCCGCACTGTCGCTTGATCTTCAGATAGTTCCTGACTATGGAACCGAACTTCTCCAGGCCGAGGGACTGACAACCTCAAATTCTACGACTACAAGGGTGATGGACTGATTACATCGTCTTCACATCTCTACTGTTCCTGCCTATTTTCTGTAATCGACTGAAGAAGCCTACTGTGTAGGCGAAACGTTTCGGAATAAAGTTGTCTAACTGTTGCATATGTGTCTTACCTAACAACCTGTCGGTATTGTATACCATTTTGATGTTCATTAAAAATGCTACACATCCCAGGGCCTCCCTCACCTTGCCTACATGACCTCACCTTCTCGACCCCTTCCTTACCTCTCTCCTGGAACTTTACTATGACCCCCATCGATGGCACTCTGCTGACATCTCTTTCGAGTGCTCGCTAACGTTATGAGGTGATGTTGCTGTGTGTTTCTTATACACTTAATGAAACATTACAGCAGTAGTTAAGGCATCCCTCCAGTTTATTATTTTTCTTATCCCTTGCCATCAAAGACGTACTGTAAAACTAACTGGTTCATTGAAGCTTTAATTACGTCAGTGGCTGGGTGTTTACATCCAGATCGTCAACCCAGATCACTACATTAGTTTCTAGTCTCATTTTGGTTGTGCTCTTACTGGCAGTGCATTATTTCCGGCAGACGAGGATCTTGTGCTACTTGGCTTGAAATGACATGTATCACTGAGGATAATGATCGGGGCTACGACTGTGTCTGCCGACTGTCCTCATCTTGAAGCCTGAAGTTGTGCTCTGGAGAGGAACCTAACTTGCTGCAACGAACACCACCCTCAGCAACAGCCATCACAATAACCACCACTGCATCCACCACCCTCCACCACAACAACCACCACCCTCCACAACAACCATCACTACAATCACCACCCTCTACAACAACCACCACCACAACCATCACTACAATCACCACCCTCTATAACAACCACCACCCTCTATAACAACCGCCACAACAACCATCACTACAATCACCACCCTCTACAACAACCACCATAACAACCATCATAACCACCACAACACCAACTACTACAACCACCACTCTCCACAACAACCACAACCCTTCACAATAACCAGCACAACAACCCTCCACAATAACCACCACAACAACCACCATTACAACCGCCAAGCTCCACAACAACCACCACCACAACAACTGCTAATAATTCTGCCTGAGAGCTGTGATGGTGTCTGGTGTAATACCTAAGTGCACATTGTGCCTGAGGCTGACCTACCAGGTGATATTTACACCATGCTACACGTTTTTGTCCCCCACCACCTCTTTACTGCCACCACTCCTCTACCCCCTTTCCCTTGTCTTCCCCTCTACCCCTTCCCCTTGTCGTTCTTCTCTACTCCTTCCCCTTGCCCTTCCCCTCTACCCCCTTCCACTTGCCTTCCCCCTATATCACTTTCCCCTTGTATTCCTTCTCTACCCCTTTCCCCTGGCTTTCCTCTACCCCTTTTCTCTTGTCTTTCCTCTCTACCCCCTTCCCCTTATCTCCCCCTCTTTCACTTTCCCTTGTCATTCCCCCTCTCATTTTTTCTCTCCATTCTTCTCCATCCTCTCTTCACCATTCATCCCCTGTCTCTCTCTCCCACTATACCTCGTTCATCTCCTCTATACTTCTCCCCATTTGCTTCCTCTTTTCTTTCCCCTCCCCCCACAACTTTCTCTCACTCTGTCGGGTCTCTCAAACTCCTTTGCTCTTTCCCCTCTCTTCACATTTTTTTAATCACCTTTCTCTTTCTTCTTCTCTCTCTCTCTCTAGTTCAATCACTCCACTTTCGATTCCTCTACTCCTGTCTTCTCTCGCATGACCACGGTGCTGCCAGGTTAGGGAAACAACAGTTAGCTATGGCTGGTTGCCCAGACTTAAGCTCTGTTGCACTTGACTTCCCCAGTGGAGTGTCAGGCGGCATGGGTTCACATTAGAGATGTAGCGGATGTGAAAATCTAGATATTCGCGGATGCGGATGCGGATGCCCATAAGGATATCTGTTTAAAGAAATGCGGATGGGGATGCGGTTGTAAGAAATTGTGCGGATGTTCCGCGGATGCGGATATTCGATACATCTCTAGTTCAAATCCACCACTGGTTTGAGATAAAATGTAATTAACTACACGATCGTGTTCGTTCATTGTTAGGCGAATGTGTATTATATATATATATATATATATATATATATATATATATATATATATATATATATATATATATATATATATATATGCAAGGAATTCGCAAGAGCAGGCGAAATATACACAAACACTGATCTCTGGCTGAAGGAGACTCGAACCTACGAACCTCGGAACAAGGTACGCAGTGCTTTACCAATCTACCCACACTGAACCAATATATATATATATATATATATATATATATATATATATATATATGTGTGTGTGTGTGTGTGTGTGTGTGTGTGTGTGTGTGTGTGTGTGTGTGTGTGTGTGTGTGTGTGTGTGTATGTGTGTGTGTGTGTGTGTATTTGTTTTTGTGTGTGTCAGAATATGTCAATAGGTCATCCTTAGAGATGATGATTCTCAAGTGGTAGTGGCTCCAGTTCTGCTGGTAGAAAATCTTCGGGGTTGCCGTGAGTGCTGAGCTGCTAGAGGACTGCTGAATGTTGTACTCATCGTCTGACTGAAATCTCACAGCTCAGGTTGACAGAATTCCCGTAGTATGTGATGACATGCCACACACCTCCCTCTTGTTCCAACCGTGTATTATATAGAATTAGGTAGACGCAAACTACACCTTTGTTCAAGTTTGTTCATTTATAAACATATGACAAGCTTGCCCTTAGTTCTCTTCCTTCTATCAAATTAATATCATCTTCCTCCTGTCAATCTCTACGAACTTCATTCCATCAACTTCATATCAACTTTCTCTTATTAATTTCCGTCTATCAACCTCCACTTGCTCCTACCAGTACTCCACATCAAGTCCTCCTCCCCCCCCGCCAACCCTCGGTAAAATACAAGAGTTGAGTGAGGTGTTCGCTGGTGCTCACACAAAATGTAAAGACGACCCGTGTTTTAATCAGAGGAATAAATAGCCGTGAGACAGCCGGGTTGCGAGATGTTGAGACCACAAGATTTATCTGGCTGCCCCGTCAGCCCCGTTCTTTCTGGAGTCAGTGTGGCAAGGTTCTTGTGAGACAGCCACGCGCAGACGCACGCACACAAACACACACACACACGCACATACACAGGTTCTTGTGAGACAGCCACGCGCAGACGCACGCACACAAACACACACACACACGCACATACGCACACACACACATACACAAACACGCATACACACACGCACAGCACACACACACACGTGCGTATGTACATACGTACGTTAAAAACAGAAGACAAATATAAGAACTAATCAAATTTTCAATAGGAAAGATGTGAAGATTTGTTTGTTGACATTATGAAAACGATATGAGAACGTTATGAACATTATGAGAACGTTATGAACATTATGAGAACGTTATAAACATTATGAGAACGTTATGAACATTATGAGAACGTTATGAACATTATGAGAACGTTATAAACATTATGAGAACGTTATAAACATTATGAGAACGTTATGAACATTATGAGAACGTTATGAACATTATGAGAACGTTATAAACATTATGAGAACGTTATGAACATTATGAGAACGTTATAAACATTATGAGAACGTTATGAACATTATGAGAACGTTATAAACATTATGAGAACGTTATAAACATTATGAGAACGTTATAAACATTATGAGAACGTTATAAACATTATGAGAACGTTATGAACATTATGAGAACGTTATAAACATTATGAGAACGTTATAAACATTATGAGAACGTTATGAACATTATGAGAACGTTATGAACATTATGAGAACGTTATAAACATTATGAGAACGTTATGAACATTATGAGAACGTTATGAACACTATGAGAACGTTATAAACATTATGAGAACGTTATAAACATTATGAGAACGTTATGAACATTATGAGAACGTTATGAAAATTATGAGAACGTTATGAACATTATGAGAACGTTATGAACATTATGAGAACGTTATAAACATTATGAGAACGTTATAAACATTATGAGAACGTTATGAACATTATGAGAACGTTATGAACATTATGAGAACGTTATGAACATTATGAGAACGTTATAAACATTATGAGAACGTTATGAACATTATGAGAACGTTATGAACACTATGAGAACGTTATAAACATTATGAGAACGTTATAAACATTATGAGAACGTTATGAACATTATGAGAACGTTATGAACATTATGAGAACGTTATGAACATTATGAGAACGTTATGAACATTATGAGAACGTTATAAACATTATGAGAACGTTATAAACATTATGAGAACGTTATGAACATTATGAGAACGTTATGAACATTATGAGAACGTTATAAACATTATGAGAACGTTATGAACATTATGAGAACGTTATAAACATTATGAGAACGTTATGAACATTATGAGAACGTTATAAACATTATGAGAACGTTATAAACATTATGAGAACGTTATAAACATTATGAGAACGTTATGAGCATTATGAGAACGTTATGAACATTATGAGAACGTTATAAACATTATGAGAACGTTATAAACATTATGAGAACGTTATAAACATTATGAGAACGTTATGAACATTATGAGAACGTTATAAACATTATGAGAACGTTATGAACATTATGAGAACGTTATAAACATTATGAGAACGTTATAAACATTATGAGAACGTTATGAACATTATGAGAACGTTATGAACATTATGAGAACGTTATAAACATTATGAGAACGTTATGAACATTATGAGAACGTTATGAACACTATGAGAACGTTATAAACATTATGAGAACGTTATGAACATTATGAGAACGTTATGAACATTATGAGAACGTTATGAACATTATGAGAACGTTATGAACATTATGAGAACGTTATGAACATTATGAGAACGTTATAAACATTATGAGAACGTTATGAACATTATGAGAACGTTATGAACAATATGAGAACGTTATGAACATTATGAGAACGTTATGAACATTATGAGAACGTTATGAGCATTATGAGAACGTTATGAACATGAGAACGTTATGAACATTATGAGAACATTATAAACATTGAGAACGTTATGAACATTATGAGAACGTTATGAACATTATGAGAACGTTATGAACATTATGAGAACGCTATGAACATTATGAGAACGTTATAAACATTATGAGAACGTTATGAACATTATGAGAACGTTATGAACATTATGAGAACGCTATGAACATTATGAGAACGTTATAAACATTATGAGAACGTTATGAACATTATGAGAACGTTATGAACATTATGAGAACTCTATGAACATTATGAGAACGTTATAAATATTATGAGAACGTTATAAATATTATGAGAACGTTATGAACATTATGAGAACGTTATGAACATTATGAGAACGTTATGAACATTATGAGAACGCTATGAACATTATGAGAACGTTATGAGCATTATGAGAACGTTATGAACATGAGAACGTTATGAACATTATGAGAACGTTATGAAAATTATGAGAACGTTATGAACATTATGAGAACGTTATGAACATTATGAGAACGTTATGAACATTATGAGAACGTTATGAACATTATGAGAACGCTATGAACATTATGAGAACGTTATGAGCATTATGAGAACGTTATGAACATTATGAGAACGTTATGAACATTATGAGAACGTTATGAACATTATGAGAACGTTATGAACATTATGACAACGTTATGAACATTATGAGAACGTTATGAACATGATGAGAACGTTATGAACATTATGAGAACGCTATGAACATTATGAGAACGTTATGAACATTATGAGAACGTTATGAACATTATGAGAACGCTATGAACATTATGAGAACGCTATGAACATTATAAGAACGCTATGAACATTATGAGAACGCTATGAACATTATGAGAACGCTATGAACATTATGAGAACGCTATGAACATTATGAGAACGTTATGAACATTATGAGAACATTATGAACATTATGAGAACGTTATGAACATTATGAGAACGGTATGAACATTATGAGAACGTTATGAACATTATGAGAACATTATGAACATTATGAGAACGTTATAAACATTATGAGAACGTTATGAACATTATGAGAACGTTATAAACATTATGAGAACGTTATAAACATTATGAGAACGTTATAAACATTATGAGAACGTTATGAACATTATGAGAACGTTATGAACATTATGAGAACGTTATAAACATTATGAGAATGTTATAAACATTATGAGAACGTTATAAACATTATGAGAACGTTATGAACATTATGAGAACGTTATAAACATTATGAGAACGTTATGAACATTATGAGAACGTTATAAACATTATGAGAACGTTATAAACATTATGAGAACGTTATGAACATTATGAGAACGTTATGAACATTATGAGAACGTTATAAACATTATGAGAACGTTATGAACATTATGAGAACGTTATGAACACTATGAGAACGTTATAAACATTATGAGAACGTTATGAACATTATGAGAACGTTATGAACATTATGAGAACGTTATGAACATTATGAGAACGTTATGAACATTATGAGAACGTTATGAACATTATGAGAACGTTATGAACAATATGAGAACGTTATGAACATTATGAGAACGTTATGAACATTATGAGAACGTTATGAGCATTATGAGAACGTTATGAACAAGAGAACGTTATGAACATTATGAGAACATTATAAACATTGAGAACGTTATGAACATTATGAGAACGTTATGAACATTATGAGAACGTTATGAACATTATGAGAACGCTATGAACATTATGAGAACGTTATAAACATTATGAGAACGTTATGAACATTATGAGAACGTTATGAACATTATGAGAACGCTATGAACATTATGAGAACGTTATAAACATTATGAGAACGTTATGAATATTATGAGAACGTTATGAACATTATGAGAACGTTATGAACATTATGAGAACATTATGAACATTATGAGAACGTTATAAACATTATGAGAACGTTATGAACATTATGAGAACGTTATAAACATTATGAGAACGTTATAAACATTATGAGAACGTTATAAACATTATGAGAACGTTATGAACATTATGAGAACGTTATGAACATTATGAGAACGTTATAAACATTATGAGAATGTTATAAACATTATGAGAACGTTATAAACATTATGAGAACGTTATGAACATTATGAGAACGTTATAAACATTATGAGAACGTTATGAACATTATGAGAACGTTATAAACATTATGAGAACGTTATAAACATTATGAGAACGTTATGAACATTATGAGAACGTTATGAACATTATGAGAACGTTATAAACATTATGAGAACGTTATGAACATTATGAGAACGTTATGAACACTATGAGAACGTTATAAACATTATGAGAACGTTATGAACATTATGAGAACGTTATGAACATTATGAGAACGTTATGAACATTATGAGAACGTTATGAACATTATGAGAACGTTATGAACAATATGAGAACGTTATGAACATTATGAGAACGTTATGAACATTATGAGAACGTTATGAGCATTATGAGAACGTTATGAACATGAGAACGTTATGAACATTATGAGAACATTATAAACATTGAGAACGTTATGAACATTATGAGAACGTTATGAACATTATGAGAACGTTATGAACATTATGAGAACGCTATGAACATTATGAGAACGTTATAAACATTATGAGAACGTTATGAACATTATGAGAACGTTATGAACATTATGAGAACGCTATGAACATTATGAGAACGTTATAAACATTATGAGAACGTTATGAATATTATGAGAACGTTATGAACATTATGAGAACTCTATGAACATTATGAGAACGTTATAAATATTATGAGAACGTTATAAACATTATGAGAACGTTATGAACATTATGAGAACGTTATGAACATTATGAGAACGTTATGAACATTATGAGAACGTTATGAACATTATGAGAACGCTATGAACATTATGAGAACGTTATAAACATTATGAGAACGTTATGAACATTATGAGAACGCTATGAACATTATGAGAACGTTATGAGCATTATGAGAACGTTATGAACATGAGAACGTTATGAACATTATGAGAACGTTATGAAAATTATGAGAACGTTATGAACATTATGAGAACGTTATGAACATTATGAGAACGTTATGAACATTATGAGAACGTTATGAACATTATGAGAACGCTATGAACATTATAAGAACGTTATGAGCATTATGAGAACGTTATGTACATTATGAGAACGTTATGAACATTATGAGAACGTTATGAACATTATGAGAACGTTATGAACATTATGAGAACGTTATGAACATTATGAGAACGTTATGAACATGATGAGAACGTTATGAACATTATGAGAACGCTATGAACATTATGAGAACGTTATGAACATTATGAGAACGTTATGAACATTATGAGAACGCTATGAACATTATGAGAACGCTATGAACATTATAAGAACGCTATGAACATTATGAGAACGCTATGAACATTATGAGAACGCTATGAACATTATGAGAACGCTATGAACATTATGAGAACGTTATGAACATTATGAGAACATTATGAACATTATGAGAACGTTATGAACATTATGAGAACGGTATGAACATTATGAGAACGCTATGAACATCATGAGAACGTTATGAGCATTATGAGAACGTTATGAAAACGTTATGAACATTATGAGAATGTTATGAACATTATGAGAACGTTATGAACATTATGAGAACGTTATGAACATTATGAGAACGTTATGAACATGATGAGAACGTTATGAACATGATGAGAACGCTATGAACATTATGAGAACGTTATGAACATTATGAGAACGTTATGAACATTATGAGAACGCTATGAACATTATGAGAACGCTATGAACATTATGAGAACGCTATGAACATTATGAGAACGCTATGAACATTATGAGAACGCTATGAACATTATGAGAACGCTATGAACATTATGAGAACGTTATGAGCATTATGAGAACGTTATGAGCATTATGAGAACGTTATGAGCATTATGAGAACGTTATGAACGTTATGAGAACGTTATGGACATTATGAGAACGCTATGAACATTATGAGAACGTTATGAACATTATGAGAACGTTATGAACATTATGAGAACGTTATGAACATTATGAACATTATGAGAACGTTATGAGCATTATGAGAACGTTATGAGCATTATGAGAACGCTATGAACATTAAGAGAACGTTATGAACATTATGAGAACGTTATGAACATTATGAACATTATGAAAACGTTATGAGCATTATGAGAACGTTATGAGCATTATGAGAACGCTATGAACATTATGAGAACGTTATGAACATTATGAGAACGTTATGAACATTATGAACATTATGAGAACGTTATGAGCATTATTAGAACGTTATGAACATTATGAACATTATGAGAACGCTATGAACATTATGAGAACGTTATGAGCATTATGAGAACGTTATGAACATTATGAGAACGTTATGAGCATTATGAGAACGTTATGAACATTATGATAACGATATGAACATTATGAGAACGTTATGAACATTATGAGAACTTTATGAACATTATGAGAACGTTATGAACATGATGAGAACGTTATGAACATTATGAGAACGTTATGAGCATGATGAGAACGTTATGAACATTATGAGAACGTTATGAACATTACGATAACTTTATGAACATTATGAGAACGTTATGAACATGATGAGAACGTTATGAACATTATGAGAACTTTATGAACATTATGAGAACGTTATGAACATTATGAGAACGTTATGAACATTATGAGGACATTATGAACATAATGAGAACGTTATGAACATTATGAGAACGTTATGAACATTATGAGAACTTTATGAACATTATGAGAACGTTATGAACATTATGAGAACGTTATGAACATTATGAGAACGTTATGAGCATTATGAGAACGTTATGAACATTATGAGAACGTTATGAACATTATGAGAACGTTATGAACATTATGAGAACGTTATGAACATTATGAGAACGTTATGAACATTATGAGAACGTTATGAACATTATGAGAACGTTATGAACATTATGAGAACGTTATGAACATTATGAGAACGCTATGAACATTATGAGAACATTATGAGCATTATGAGAACTTTATGAACATTATGAGAACGTTATGAACATTATGAGAACGTTATGAACATGATGAGAACGTTATGAACATGATGAGAACGTTATGAACATTATGAGAACGTTATGAACATTATGAGAACGTTATGAACATTATGAGGACGTTATGAACATTATGAGAACTTTATGAACATTATGAGAACGTTATGAATATGATGAGAACGTTATGAACATTATGAAAACGTTATGAGCATTATGAGAACGTTATGAACATTATGAGAACGTTATGAACATTATGAGGACGTTATGAACATTATGAGAACTTTATGAACATTATGAGAACGTTATGAATATGATGAGAACGTTATGAACATTATGAAAACGTTATGAGCATTATGAGAACGTTATGAGCATTATGAGAACGTTATGAACATTATGAGAACGTTATGAACATTAAGAGAACGTTATGAATATTATGAGAACGTTATGAACATTATGAGAACTTTATGAACATTATGAGAACGTTATGAACATGAGAAGAACGTTATGAACATGATGAGAACGTTATGAACATGATAAGAACGTTATGAACATTATGAGAACGTTATGAACATGATAAGAACGTTATGAACATGATGAGAACGTTATGAACATGATAAGAACGTTATGAACATGATGAGAACGTTATGAACATGATAAGAACGTTATGAACATTATGAGAACGTTATGAACATGATAAGAACGTTATGAACATGATGAGAACGTTATGAACATTATGAGAACGTTATGAACATAATGAGAACGTTATGAACATGATGAGAACGTTATGAACATGATGAGAACGTTATGAACATGATGAGAACGTTATGAACATGATAAGAACGTTATGAACATGATGAGAACGTTATGAACATGATAAGAACGTTATGAACATTATGAGAACGTTATGAACATGATAAGAACGTTATGAACATGATGAGAACGTTATGAACATTATGAGAACGTTATGAACATAATGAGAACGTTATGAACATGATGAGAACGTTATGAACATGATGAGAACGTTATGAACATGATGAGAACGTTATGAACATGATGAGAACGTTATGAACATGATGAGAACGTTATGAACATTATGAGAACGTTATGAACATTATGAGAACGCTATGAACATTATGAGAACGTTATGAACATTATGAGAACGTTATGAACATGATGAGAACGTTATGAACATTATGAGAACGTTATGAACATTATGAGAACGCTATGAACATGGTTTAGACCTGTAGTGAGAGAGAGTACCATAGGAGGAGTTCAATACTTACCCCAGAGGGGGGGAATCCAAAAGCTTGATCCGAGGAGATGGAGACTTGGTATTATCGAGAAAAAAACTTGATCCCAGGAGATCAGCTAGCTTAAACCCGCGGTCAGAGAGTGAGAACGTTATGAACATGATGAGAACGTTATGAACATGATGAGAACGTTATGAACATTATGAGAACGTTATGAACATTATGAGAACGCTATGAACATGATGAGAACGTTATGAACATTATGAGAACGTTATGAACATGATGAGAACGTTATGAACATGATGAGAACGTTATGAACATGATAAGAACGTTATGAACATGATGAGAACGTTATGAACATGATGAGAACGTTATGAACGTGATGAGAACGTTATGAACATGATGAGAATGTTATGAACATGAGAACGTTATGAAGATGATGAGAACGTTATGAACGTGATGAGAACGTTATGAACATGATGAGAACGTTATGAACATGATGAGAACGTTATGAACGTGATGAGAACGTTATGAACATGATGAGAATGTTATGAACATGAGAACGTTATGAAGATGATGAGAACGTTATGAACGTGATGAGAACGTTATGAACATGATGAGAACGTTATGAACATGATGAGAACGTTATGAACATTATGAGAACGTTATGAACATGATGAGAACGTTATGAACATGATGAGAACGTTATGAACATTATGAGAACGTTATGAACATGATAAGAACGTTATGAACATTATGAGAACGTTATGAACATGATGAGAACGTTATGAACATGATGAGAACGTTATGAACATGATGAGAACGTTATGAACATGATGAGAACGTTATGAGCGTGATGAGAACGTTATGAACATGATGAGAACGTTATGAACATGATGAGAACGTTATGAGCGTGATGAGAACGTTATGAACATGATGAGAACGTTATGAACATGATGAGAACGTTATGAGCGTGATGAGAACGTTATGAACATGATGAGAACGTTATGAACATGATGAGAACGTTATGAGCGTGATGAGAACAAATGTCAACGATTTAATAGTTTGTGTTCTTTCAGTTTAATGTTATAACACCTCGCTAAGACATTCATAACAATTATAATAAGTTTAAAACTCTTCTTTGTAGAGGCGGAAAAGTGCGAGAAGATGGTTGTGTGTGTGTGTGTGTGTGTGTGTGTGTGTGTGTGTGTGTGTGTGTGTCTGTGTGTGTGTGTGTGTGTGTGTGTGTGTGTCTTTGTGTGTGTGTGTGTGTGTGTGTGTGTGTGTGTGTGTGTGTGTGTGTGTGTGTGTGTGTGTGTGTGTGTGTGTGAGTGTGTGTGTGTGTGTGTGTGTATGTGTGTGTGTGTGTGTGTGTGTGTGTGTGTGTGTGTGTGTGTGAGTGTGTGTGTGTGTGTGTGTGTGTGTGTGTGTGTGTGTGTGTGTGTGTGTGTGTATGTATGTGTGTGTGTGTGTGTGTGTGTGTGTGTGTGTGTGTGTGTGCGTGGTATGTAAATGTGGTGGTGTTTGAGTGTAGTGGTGTGTGAGTGTGGTGTGTGAGTGAGTGTGGTGTGTGAGTGTGGTGTATGAGCGAGTGTGGTGTGTGAGTGAGTGTGGTGTGTGAGTATGGTGAGTGAGTGCGGTGTGTGTGTGGTAAGTGTGGTGTGTGAGTGTGGTGGTGTTTGAGTGTGGTGGTGTTTGAGTGTGGTGGTGTGTGAGTGTGGTGTGTGAGAATGGTGAGTGAGTGTGGTGTGTGAGTGAGTGTGGTGAGTGAGTGTGGTGTGTGAGTGAGTGTGGTGTGTGTGTGAGTGTGGTGCGCGAGTGAGTGTGGTGTGAGTGAGTGTGGAGTGTGAGTGTGGTATGTGAGTGAGTGTGGTGTGTGAGTGAGTGTGGTGGTGTGTGAGTGTGGTGTGTGAGTGTGGTGTGTGAGTGAGTGTGGTGTGTGAGTGAGTGTGGTGTGTGAGTGAGTGTGGTATGTGAGTGAGTGTGGTGTGTGAGTGTGGTGGTGTGTGAGTGTGGTGTGTGAGTGTGGTGTGTGAGTGTGGTGTGTGAGTGAGTGTGGTGTGATAGTGAGTATGGTGTGTGAGTGTGGTGTGTGAGTTTGGTGTGTGACTGTGGTGTGTGAGTGAGTGTGGTGCGTGAGTGAGCGTGGTGTGTGAGTGACTGTGGTGTGTGAATGTGGTGCGTGAGTGTGGTGTGTGAGTGTGGTGGTATGGGAGTGTTTTGTGTGAGTGAATGTGGTGTGTATGGTGGTATGTGAGTGTGGTGTGTGAGTGAGTGTGGTGTGTGAATGAGTGTGGTGTGTGAGTGAGTGTGGTGTGTGAATGAGTGTGATGTGTGAGTGAGTGTGGTGTGTGAGTGAGTGTGGTGCGTGAGTGAGTGTGGTGTGTGTGTGGTGTGTGAGTGTGGTGTGTGAGTGAGTGACTGTGGTGCGTGAGTGTGGTGCGTGAGTGAATGTGGTGTGTGAGTGTGGTGTGTGAGTGAGTATGATGAGTGAGTGTGGTGGTGAGTGAGTGTGATGTGTGAGTGAGTGTGGTGCGTGAGTGAGTGTGGTGCGTGAGTGTGGTGTGTGAGTGAGTGTGGTGCGTGAGTGTGGTGCGTGAGTGAGTGTGGTGTGTGAGTGTGGCGTGTGAGTGTGGTGTGTGAGTGAGTGTGGTGCGTGAGTGAGTGTGGTGCGTGAATGTGGTGTGTAAGTGAGTTTGGTGTGTGAGTGTGGTGTGTGAGTGTGGTGGTGAGTGAGTATAGTGTGTGAGTGTGGTGCGTGAGTGTGGTGCGTGAGTGTGGTGGTGTGAGTGTGGTGTGTGAGTGAGTGTGGTGTGTGAGTGAGTGTGGTGTGTGAGTGAGTGTGGTGCGTGAGTGTGGTGTGTGAGTGAGTGTGGTGCGTGAGTGTGGTGTGTGAGTGAGTGTGGTGTGTGAGTGAGTGTGGTGTGTGAGTGAGTGTGGTGTGTGAGTGTGGTGTGTGAGTGTGGTGTGTGAGTGAGTGTGGTGTGTGAGTGTGGTGTGTGAGTGAGTGTGGTGGTATGTAAGTGTGGTGTGTGAATGAGTGTGGTGGTGTGTGAGTGTGGTCGTGTGTGAGTGTGGTGGTGTGTGAGTGTGGTGGTGTGTGAGTGTGGTGGTGTGAGTGTGGTGGTATGTATTTTTTTCTTCAGAAGTTCTCTTGTGTATCACCTGCCACTGACCTTGCTAGCCGGCAGCAAGTCTGAACTCCAGAGTGTCTGGGAGCGGCTCGTTACCACTACCGAGACATTCAATTCACGGAGCTCTTAATCCGAAGGAGTTATATGGTAATATATCATGCTTTGACGTAGAAAGGATAGCTTTAGTTTCAAGGTGCACCTTGAAACGAATAGATGGCTAGTTAAGGAGAGGTATTAAGGTACGTTACCCACACACCGCAACTAGAAGCACAAATGTGCCTTTAAGTATAATTATGTATGTTTAGGAAATAACTATGTATAAACACTTGTCAATGCTCAATAATAACCCATAAGAGACGGAAACAGCAGGTTGATTGATCTGTATATTTCGACCCTTTCTGTGATCCTCTTCAGCCAAAGAGGATTCCAGATAAGGGTCATACACAGATCAATCAACCTCCTGAGTTTGTATCACCATATGGGTTATTATTAAGCACTGACAAGTGTTCAGTACACTTTAGCTATTCATAACTACGTATTTTTTTAATCTAATTATATACTATACGTGTATGTTTCAATCACTATTATGTACAAAATGTGAGAGCGTAGAGAAAATGATACAACTAAAATTAGTATTTAAATGTCGTGGTATCGAGAGAGGAAGGGCGGAGAATGTGTTAGGTAGGAGCGAAGGACACAGGCTTTTGCTAGACTGGCCAGCACACCATTTTCGGCGGCTAAGCTTCATTTTGAGATTAAGGACTGTTATAGATGAGACAGAATTAACTGAAAATATGCATTTGAGGAAGGTATTTTAAGTCAAGAGTAAATTATAAGAGCTCTGCTGTGGGACGTCTTGAAAACGGCTGTTTTTGTTGTGTTTGGAGTTGTCATGAGGTGACCTCAACATGTCATACATGTTTTGTTGTGGTAATAAACTCTCCTCTCGCAGCTGCTCACAAAAAAATAAAAAATGGGATGGAGGATCATTTATTACAGAGTAATTATTACGTACAGTTCCTGTACTGGACCAGCTTTCACACCATTTCTAATGTTAAATATAAATAACATTGATAGTTTTTTTATGTTATACAATATAAAACTTACATAACTTAGTACATAGAACTAATGACACATCAAATTTTGTTGTAATAATTGTGCAATAATTCACTTTGATAATTTTTATTTATACTCCATTTTTTTTCATTACATTATTTCTCCAAGGTCTTCTATACCTCAAGTTATATATTCTCTTTTTCCCTCTCTCTTCCTCCTCTTGCTGGTTTTTTTCTATTAACTTACACATGCTAATTTTAGCTTTATTTTTCGTTTATCACATCCCTCTTCCTCTTCTTTTTCTTCTTCTTCTTCTTTTTCTTCTTCTTCTTCTTCTTCTTCTTCTTCTTATTATTATTATTATTATTATTATTATTGCTTATCTTTGTATAGTGTTTCACCACAATTGTGTTGATTGTTAATATCTGCCTCCCGTCTCGTGTTCCTCATTTTTCTCCTCTCTCTAAATTATCTGCTTATTTTCCATTCGCTTTTATTCCCTTTCCTTTCTGTATCTACCTTTTCATTTTCTTACATTTCTTTCTCTGTAACTCCTTTCACATTTAATTTTTTTCCCTGTCTCGGCCTTCCTTCTCTTCTTCTTCTCTTGCGGTTCATATATTTCCTTCTTCATCTCCTTTCCCAGGTTCTCGGTTTCTTACTTCCCCTTTTTTACTCCTAATCCCAGTCATCCTTCGCCTCTTCTTGTCTTGCTCTGTCTTCCTCTTACTCTGGTTTCAGTCTTCTATTTCCCCACTTCTTCTTATGACCCCAATACTCCTTCTCGTCCTCCACTAGTCTTCTGGTCATAGTCCTCCTATCCTTTTCTCTTCCTCCTCTTCCTTTCCTGTTCCTACTGCTGCTGCTGCTGCTACTACCACCGCTCCTCCTTCAGCGTGCAAATATTCCTGTAATTCATCTCAGGATCAAGCCCGGGGTCATCATTACTGCAGTCAGCCGTGGACAAAGCCGAGTTCATTGTTGATGTTTTCACTGTATTCAGATTAGGTGCGCCGGTCTGTTCGCTCCACGACCTAAGGGGCCGACCCAAGATTTTCTGCGTGCGTTCGTCTTCGCCTCGCCGACTTTACAACACGATTTTTTATATTTCCGGTCTCGGCAGCTGTTCTGTGGACGTTTGCCGTCGAAGGGAAAGCGCATTTTATTTCCTCCCTTTCTAAAATCGTTCGTGTATTTCGTGTATTTGTGTCCTTTTTTTTATGCCAAGTTTTGAAGATTAAGTTTATAAATAGTGAATTTTCTTTGTTTAGAGAATAATTCCGTGTTGGTAGTTCCCTGTTAGCTCGGGATAAATATCCCAGGTATGAAAATATGAGCCCAGTTTTAGCTAATGAGTAAATAGTAACCTCTTACCTGCCGTATGATTTCTAAAGTCTTAGTATGATTTCATTGCAGGAGGACCCACCAGGGAAGGAGGGACAGCTGACGGTGTATATATATATATATATATATATATATATATATATATATATATATATATATATATATATATATACCTTCAGCATCGTATATTCTCCCAGGTATATATACAGCAAAGATTTTTGGCTGGTTTAAAATAAGTATTGGTTTTCGAAGTCGGGCGAAGCCTGGCCCTTACCAGGGGAAACAGTATGATAATTTGGAGAAGCAACGAAGTATTGTGGAATGTTGGTGGCTGGTGTAGCCGCTGCCTCGGGTTACCTTTGTAATTTTACGAATTATTCCATTCTTTTTCTTTCCTTAAAAAAGAAATAAATTTTTATCCTCACTTTTTCTTTTCTGTTCTATGCTAATTTGCGAATATGGATGCTTAGGCAAGTGGAAAAAAACAGCAAATGAAACTGAAATGGCCAGCCGAAGCGGGGGAAGAGGAAGAGGACGAGGGGAAGAATGAAGTGGAGGAGGTGGAGGAGGAGGAGGAGAAAGAAATGGAGGAAGAGGAGAAGGATGTGTTTAGGAAGTGGTGTATGAGGGAGACCAGTGACATACCTGTGACCAGTGACATACCTGTGACCAGTGACATACCTGTGACCAGTGACATACCTTTGACCAGTGACATACCTGTGACCAGTGACATACCTGTGACCAGTGACATACCTGTGACCAGTGACATACCTTTGACCAGTGACATACCTGTGACCAGTGACATACCTGTGACAAGTGACATACCTTTGACCAGTGACATACCTGTGACCAGTGACATACCTGTGACCAGTGACATACCTGTGACCAGTGATATACCTGTGACCAGTGACATACCTTTGACCAGTGACATACCTGTGACCAGTGACATACCTGTGACAAGTGACATACCTTTGACCAGTGACATACCTGTGACCAGTGACATACCTGTGACCAGTGGCATCCCTGTGACCAGTGACATCCCTGTGACCAGTGACATACCTGTGACCAGTGACATACCTGTGACCAGTGACATACCTGTGACCAGTGACATACCTTTGACCAGTGACATACCTGTGACCAGTGATATACCTGTGACCAGTGACATACCTGTGACCAGTGACATACCTGTGACCAGTGACATACCTGTGACCAGTGACATACCTGTGACCAGTGGCATCCCTGTGACCAGTGACATCCCTGTGACCAGTGACATACCTGTGACCAGTGACATACCTGTGACCAGTGACATACCTGTGACCAGTGACATCCCTGTGACCAGTGACATCCCTGTGACCAGTGACATCCCTGTGACCAGTGACATACCTGTGACCAGTGACATACCTGTGACCAGTGACATACCTGTGACCAGTGACATACCTGTGACCAGTGACATACCTGTGACCAGTGACATCCCTGTGACCAGTGACGTCCCTGTGACCAGTGACGTCCCTGTGACCAGTGACATACCTGTGACCAGTGACATACCTGTGACCAGTGACATACCTGTGACCAGTGACATACCTGTGACCAGTGACATACCTGTGACCAGTGACATACCTGTGACCAGTGACATACCTGTGACCAGTGACATACCTGTAACCAGTGGCATCCCTGTGACCAGTGACATACCTGTGACCAGTGGGATCCCTGTGACCAGTGACATACCTGTGACCAGTGACATACCTGTGACCAGTGACATACCTGTGACCAGTGACATACCTGTGACCAGTGACATACCTGTGACCAGTGACATACCTGTGACCAGTGACATACCTGTGACCAGTGACATACCTGTGACCAGTGACATACCTGAGACTAGTGATATCCCTGTGACCAGTGATTTTATTGCTGCCTTCGTCCTGGGGAGACTCTCCTGTTGACCCGCCTTGAGATGGACGGTAAGCAGCAGCCACACGTCTTTATGTCATGAAAAAAACAGGGAGAAAAATTAGCCACCATCATCTAAAAAATGCTCAGATCTCGGGAATAAAAGAGCGAGAAAAAAGCAAAGACGACTCCTGAGAGAGTCGTCACACACCACAAAGACGACTCCTGAGAGAGTCGTCACACACCACAAAGACGACTCCTGAGAGAGTCGTTACACACCACAAAGACGACTCCTGAGAGAGTCGTCACACACCACAAAGACGACTCCTGAGAGAGTCGTCACACACCACAAAGACGACTCCTGAGAGAGTCGTTACACACCACAAAGACGACTCCTGGGAGAGTCGTCACACACCACAAAGACGACTCCTGAGAGAGTCGCCACACACCACAAAGACGACTCCTGAGAGAGTCGTCACACACCACAAAGACGACTCCTGAGAGAGTCGTCACACACCACAAAGACGACTCCTGAGAGAGTCGTCACACACCACTCCATTAACATACAGTGTATTTTAGTTAATATTAAGGGTTTCATGTTCCGCAAGTAGGTTTAAAACAAATAATATGCATGTTAATAGCATTCAATTGCAACCATCAACACTACAGGATCTATATGCGTAACCAGACTATAGGATCCCAACACGGTCATAAGCAATATAGAATATAAATACAACAATAAACACCATAGAATCTAAATACAACAATAAACACCATAGAATCTAAATACAACAATAAACACCATAGAATCTAAATACAACAATAAACACCATAGAATCTAAATACAATAAACACCATAGAGTCTAAATACAATAAACACCATAGAATCTAAATACAATAAACACCATAGTCTAAATACAATAAACACCATAGAATCTAGATACAACAATAAACACCATAGAATCTAAATACAACAATAAACACCATAGAATCTAAATACAATAAACACCATAGAGTCTAAATACAATAAACACCATAGAATCTAAATACAATAAACACCATAGTCTAAATACAATAAACACCATAGAATCTAAATACAACAATAAACACCATAGAATCTAAATACAACAATAAACACCATAGAATCTAAATACAACAATAAACACCATAGAATCTAAATACAATAAACACCATAAAATCTAAATACAATAAACACCATAGAGTCTAAATACAATAAACACCATAGAATCTAAATAAAATAAACACCATAGAGTCTAAATACAATAAACACCATAGAATCTAAATACAATAAACACCATAGAATCTAAATACAATAAACACCATAGAATCTAAATACAATAAACACCATAGAGTCTAAATACAATAAACATCATAGAGTCTAAATACAATAAACACCATAGAGTCTAAATACAATAAACATCATAGAGTCTAAATACAATAAACACCATAGAGTCTAAATACAATAAACACCACAGAGTCTAAATACAATAAACATCATAGAGTCTAAATACAATAAACACCATAGAGTCTAAATACAATAAACACCATAGAGTCTAAATACAATAAACACCATAGAGTCTAAATACAATAAACATCATAGAGTCTAAATACAATAAACACCATAGAGTCTAAATACAATAAACACCATAGAGTCTAAATACAATAAACACCATAGAGTCTAAATACAATAAACATCATAGAGTCTAAATACAATAAACATCATAGAGTCTAAATACAATAAACACCATAGAGTCTAAATACAATAAACATCATAGAGTCTAAATACAATAAACACCATAGAGTCTAAATACAATAAACATCATAGAGTCTAAATACAATAAACACCATAGAGTCTAAATACAATAAACACCATAGAGTCTAAATACAATAAACACCATAGAGTCTAAATACAATAAACATCATAGAGTCTAAATACAATAAACACCATAGAGTCTAAATACAATAAACACCATAGAGTCTAAATACAATAAACATCATAGAGTCTAAATACAATAAACACCATAGAGTCTAAATAAAATAAACATCATAGAGTATAAATACAACAAACACCATAGAATCTAAATACAATAAACACCATAGAGTCTACAGGCCACAACAAACATTTATATGACACAACTACCAAAAACATTTTGTCAAATATCGAACTAACATAATTCGATATAAATAAAAATTCAGCGAGTGTGATCACTTCACTTGGTGTCAGAGTCTTGAGAATTTTGTGAAAAAACTTATAATAATAAATACAGAAATAAATCATCTTATTTTTATTTTTATTATCACATTTATTGTACTATAAGTACTACAACAACAGCAGCAACTACAACTACTACTACAACAACAGAAGCAACTACAACAACAACTACTACTACAACAACAGAAGCAACTACAACAACAACTACTACTACAACAACAGAAGCAACTACAACAACAACTACTACTACAACAGAACCAACTACAACAACTACTACTACTACAACAGAAGCAACTACAACAACAACTACTACTACAACAACAGCAGCAACTACAACAACAACTACTACTACTACAACAGAAGCAACTACAACAACTACTACTACTACAACAGAAGCAACTACAACAACAACTACTACAACAGCAGCAGCAACTACAACAACTACTACTACTACAACAACAGCAGCAACTACAACAACAACTACTACTACAACAACAGAAGCAACTACAACAACAACTACTACTACAACAACAGCAGCAACTACTACTACAACAGAACCAACTACAACAACTACTACTACTACAACAGAAGCAACTACAACAACAACTACTACTACAACAACAGCAGCAACTACAACAACTACTACTACAACAGAAGCAACTACAACAACTACTACTACTACAACAGAAGCAACTACAACAACAACTACTACTACAACAACAGCAGCAACTACAACAACTACTACTACTACAACAGAAGCAACTACAACAACTACTACTACTACAACAGAAGCAACTACAACAACAACTACTACTACAACAACAGCAGCAACTACAACAACAACTACTACTACAACAACAGAAGCAACTACAACAACAACTACTACTACAACAACAGCAGCAAGTACAACAACTACTACTACAACAACAGAAGCAACTACAACAACTACTACAACAACAGCAGCAACTACAACAACAACTACTACTACAACAACAGCAGCAACTACAACAACAACTACTACTACAACAACAGAAGAAACTACAACAACAACTACTACTACAACAACAGCAGAAACTACAACAACTACTACTACAACAACAGCAGCAACTACAACAACAACTACTACTACAACAACAGAAGCAACTACAACAACTACTACTACAACAACAGAAGCAACTACAACAACAACTACTACTACAACAACAGCAGCAACTACAACAACAACTACTACTACAACAACAGCAGCAACTACAACAACTACTACTACAACAACAGAAACAACTACAACAACTACTACTACAACAACAGCAGCAACTACAACAACAACTACTACTACAACAACAGCAGCAACTACAACAACAACTACTACTACAACAACAGAAGCAACTACAACAACAACTACTACTACAACAACAGCAGCAACTACAAAAACAACTACTACTACAACAACAGCAGCAACTACAACAACAACTACTACTACAACAACAGAAGAAACTACAACAACAACTACTACTACAACAATAGCAGCAACTACAACAACAACTACTACTACAACAACAGCAGCAACTACAACAACAACTACTACTACAACAACAGAAGCAACTACAACAACAACTACTACTACAACAACAGCAGCAACTACAACAACAACTACTACTACAACAACAGCAGCAACTACAACAACAACTACTACTACAACAACAGAAGAAACTACAACAACAACTACTACTACAACAACAGCAGCAACTACAACAACAACTACTACTACAACAACAGCAGCAACTACAACAACAACTACTACTACAACAACAGAAGCAACTACAACAACAACTACTACTACAACAACAGCAGCAACTACAACAACAACTACTACTACAACAACAGAAGCAACTACAACAACAACTACTACAACAACAGCAGCAACTACAACAACAACTACTACTACAACAACAGCAGCAACTACAACAACAACTACTACTACAACAACAGAAGAAACTACAACAACAACTACTACTACAACAACAGCAGCAACTACAACAACAACTACTACTACAACAACAGCAGCAACTACAACAACAACTACTACTACAACAACAGCAGCAACTACAACAACAACTACTACTACAACAACAGAAGCAACTACAACAACAACTACTACTACAACAACAGAAGCAACTACAACAACAACTACTACTACAACAACAGAAGCAACTACAACAACAACTACTACTATAACAGAAGCAACTACAACAACAACTACTACTACAACAACAGCAGCAACTACAACAACAACTACTACTACAACAACAGAAGCAACTACAACAACAACTACTACTACAACAACAGCAGCAACTACAACAACAACTACAACAACAGAAGCAACTACAACAACAACTACTACTACAACAACAGCAGCAACTACAACAACTACTACTACAACAGCAGCAACTACAACAACAACTACTACAACAACAGCAGCAACTACAACAACTACTACTACAACAACAGAAGCAACAACAACAACTACTACTACAACAACAGCAGCAACTACAACAACTACTACTACAACAACAGCAGCAACTACAACAACAACTACTACTACAACAACAGCAGCAACTACAACAACAACTACTACTACAACAAAAGCAGCAACTACAACAACAACTACTACTACAAAAACAGAAGCAACTACAACAACTACTACTACAACAACAGCAGCAACTACAACAACAACTACTACTACAACAACAGAAGCAACTACAACAACTACTACTACAACAACAGCAGCAACTACAACAACTACTACTACAACAACAGCAACTACAACAACAACTACAACAACAGCAGCAACTACAACAACTACTACTACAACAACAGAAGCAAGAACAACAACTACTACTACAACAACAGCAGCAACTACAACAACTACTACTACAACAACAGAAGCAGCTACAACAACAACTACTACTACAACAACAGCAGCAACTACAACAACAACTACTACTACAACAACAGCAGCAACTACAACAACAACTACTACTACAACAACAGCAGCAACTACAACAACAACTACTACTACAACAGAAGCAACTACAACAACTACTACTACAACAACAGCATGAAGGCAGCTACAGCAACAGCTGCTACTGCAACAGCAGCCCAGCTACAGCAACAACCCAGCTACTGCAACAGCAGAAGCCCAGCTACAGCAGCAATTGCTACTGCAACAGCAGCAGCAGCTGCAGCAGCAGCTGCTGCTGCAGCAGCGGAAGCAGCTGCAGCAGCAGCTGCTGCGGCAACCGGAGAGCTGCACAGCAGCTGCTACGGCAGCAGAGCAGCTGCAACAGCCGAGTACTGCTGCAACCAACCGCAGCTGCAATAACCAGCTACTGCTGACAACGCTACAGCAACGGCTACTGCTACAGCGGCGGCAGCTGCAGCTGCTGCTGCTGCAGCCTTTGCGGCTACTGCACAGAACTGCAGCTGCTGCTGCTACTACGGCAGCGGCAGCCGGCTGCTCTGCTGTCAGCAGCTGCAGCTGCTACTGCAGCAGCGGCAGCTGCAGCCTGGCCAGCAGCAGCTACAGCTACAACAACTGCCACTGCTAATGCTACTGCAACGCAGCTACAGCTACTGCAGTAGCGGCAGCGCAGCTACTGCTAAGGCAGCAGCAGCTACAGCTACTGCTACAGCAGCGGCAGCTACGACTACTATTACAGCAGCAGCAACTACAGCTGCTACTACAGCAGCGCAGCTACAGCTACTACTACAGCAGCAACTGCAATTGCTACTACAACGGCAGCAGCTACAACTACTGCTGCGGCAGCAGCAGCTACAATTACTGCTACAGCAGCGCTGCAGCTACTACTGGCAAGCCTTCTGGCCCCTAAGCCTGCAGCAGCAGCAGCTACAGCTACTACTACAGCAGCGGCAGCTACAATTGCTACTGCAGCAGCGGCAGCTGCAGCAGCTGCTGCGGCAGCAGCTGCAATTACTACTGCAGCAGCGGCGACTACAGTGCTGCTACAACGGCGGCGGCTACAACTGCTGCTACAGCGGCAGCGGCTGCAGCTGCTGCTGCAACCAGCGTGGCTACAATTACTGCTACAGCAGCGCGCTTCGCAGCTGCTGCAGCAGCCAGCGGCTACGGTGCTACTGCAGCAGCGGCAGCTGCAATTGCTACAGCAGCAGCTACAGCTGCTGCTGCTACTGCAGCAGGCGGCTGCAGCTACTACTACAGCAGCGCTGCAGCTGCTACTACAGCAGCAGCGGCTGCAGTTACTGCAGCGGCGGCAGCTACAACTGCTACTGGCTACTGCTACAGCAGCGGCAACTACAGCTGCTACTGCTGCTACAGCAGCGCGGCTGCAGTGCTGCTGCAACGGCAGCGGCTGCAGCTGCGCACGGCTGCTGCTACAGCAGCGGCAGCTGCAAGCTGCGCTACTGCTGCTACAGCGGCAGCTGCAGTTACTGCTACGGCAGCCAGCCCAACTGCAGTGCTGCTGCAGCAGCGGCAGCCTGGTGCTGCTGCAGCAGCGGCTGGTGCTGCTACAGCAGCAGCGGCTGCAGTTGCTACTGCAACGGCGGCAGCTACAGTTGCAACTACAATTACTACTACAACAGCAGCAACTACAATTACTACTACAACAGCAGCAACTACAACTACTACTACAACTACTACTACAACAGCAGCAACTACAACTACTACTACAACAGCAGCAACTACAATTACTACTACAACAGCAGCAACTACAACTACTACTACAACAGCAGCAACTACAACTACTACTACAACAGCAGCAACTACAACTACTACTACAACAGCAGCAACTACAACTACTACTACAACAGCAGCAACTACAACTACTACTACAACAGCAGCAACTACAACTACTACTACAACAGCAGCAACTACAACTACTACTACAACAGCAGCAACTACAACTACTACCACTACAGCAGCAACTACAACTACTACCACTACAGCAGCAACTACAACTACTACTACAATAGCAGCAACTACAACTACTACTACAACAGCAGCAACTACAACTACTACTACAACAGCAGCAACTACAACTACTACTACAACAGCAGCAACTACAATTACTACTACAACAGCAGCAACTACAACTACTACTACAACTACTACTACAACAGCAGCAACTACAACAACTACTACTACTACTACTACTACAACAGCAGTAACTACAACTACTACCACTACAGCAGCAACTACAACTACTACTACAACAGCAGCAACTACTACTACTACTACTACTACTACAAAAGCAGTAACTACTATTACTACTACTATTACCAAGAGGATAGTCAGTAGTGAATTAACTCTAAGGCAAATGTCAACCACTTTTCAGTTACTCTTAAATCTGTACTTCTTGGTTCCATTACTTGTACACCTAGCACTTGAGTAGTGCTGGTACACCTAGCACTTGAGTAGTGCTGGTACACCTAGCAGTTGAGTAGTGCTGGTACACCTAGCACTTGGGTAGTGCTGGTACACCTAGCACTTGGGTAGTGCTGGTACACCTAGCACTTGAGTAGTGCTGGTACACCTAGCACTTGGGTAGTGCTGGTACACCTAGCACTTGAGTAGTGCTGGTACACCTAGCACTTGAGTAGTGCTGGTACACCTAGCACTTGAGTAGTGCTGGTACACCTAGCACTTGGGTAGTGCTGGTACACCTAGCACTTGGGTAGTGCTGGTACACCTAGCACTTGAGTAGTGCTGGTACACCTAGCACTTGAGTAGTGCTGGTACACCTAGCACTTGGGTAGTGCTGGTACACCTAGCACTTGGGTAGTGCTGGTACACCTAGCACTTGAGTAGTGCTGGTACACCTAGCACTTGGATAGTGCTGGTACACCTAGCACTTGAGTAGTGCTGGTACACCTAGCACTTGAGTAGTGCTGGTACACCTAGCACTTGAGAAGTGCTGGTACACCTAGCACTTGGGTAGTGCTGGTACACCTAGCACTTGAGTAGTGCTGGTACACCTAGCACTTGAGTAGTGCTGGTACACCTAGCACTTGAGTAGTGCTGGTACACCTAGCACTTGGGTAGTGCTGGTACACCTAGCACTTGAGTAGTGCTGGTACACCTAGCACTTGAGTAGTGCTGGTACACCTAGCACTTGGGTAGTGCTGGTACACCTAGCACTTGAGTAGTGCTGGTACACCTAGCACTTGAGTAGTGCTGGTACACCTAGCACTTGGGTAGTGCTGGTACACCTGGCACTTGAGTAGTGCTGGTACACCTAGCACTTGGGTAGTGCTGGTACACCTGGCACTTGAGTAGTGCTGGTACACCTAGCACTTGAGTAGTGGTGGTACACCTAGCACTTGGGTAGTGCTGGTACACCTAGCACTTGGGTACTGCTGGTACACCTGGCACTTGGGTAGTGCTGATACACCTAGCACTTGGGTAGTGCTGGTACACCTAGCACTTGGGTAGTGCTGGTACACCTAGCACTTGGGTAGTGCTGGTGCACCTAGCACTTGGGTAGTGCTGATACACCTAGCACTTGGGTAGTGCTGGTACACCTGGCACTTGGGTAGTGCTGGTACACCTAGCACTTGGGTAGTGGTGATACACCTAGCACTTTGGTAGTGCTGGTACACCTAGCACTTGGGTAGTGCTGGTACACCTAGCACTTGGGTAGTGCTGGTACACCTAGCACTTGGGTAGTGCTGGTACACCTAGCACTTGAGTAGTGCTGGTACACCTGGCACTTGGGTAGTGCTGGTACACCTAGCACTTGAGTAGTGCTGGTACACCTGGCACTTGGGTAGTGCTGGTACACCTAGCACTTGGGTAGTGCTGGTACACCTAGCACTTGGGTAGTGCTGGTACACCTAGCACTTGGGTAGTGCTGGTACACCTAGCACTTGAGTAGTGCTGGTACACCAGGCACTTGGGTAGTGCTGGTACACCTAGCACTTGACTAGTGCTGGTACACCTGGCACTTGGGTAGTGCTGGTACACCTAGCACTTGGGTAGTGCTGGTACACCTGGCACTTGGGCAGTGCTGGTACACCTAGCACTTGGGTAGTGCTGGTACACCTAGCACTTGAGGAGTGCTGGTACACCTGGCACTTGGGTATTGCTGGTACACCTAGCACTTGAGTAGTGGTGGTACACCTGGCACTTGGGTAGTGCTGGTACACCTAGCACTTGGGTAGTGCTGGTACACCTAGCACTTGAGTAGTGCTGGTACACCTGGCACTTGTGTAGTGCTGGTACACCTAGCACTTGGGTAGTGCTGGTACACCTAGCACTTGTGTAGTGCTGGTACACCTAGCACTTGGGTAGTGCTGGTACACCTAGCACTTGAGTAGTGCTGGTACACCTGGAACTTGGGTAGTGCTGGTACACCTAGCACTTGAGTAGTGCTGGTACACCTGGCACTTGGGTAGTGCTGGTACACCTAGCACTTGGGTAGTGCTGATACACCTAGCACTTGGGTAGTGCTGGTACACCTAGCACTTGAGTAGTGCTGGTACACCTAGCACTTGGGTAGTGCTGGTACACATAGCACTTGTGTAGTGCTGGTACACCTAGCACTTGGGTAGTGCTGGTACACCTGGCACTTGGGTAGTGCTGGTACACCTAGCACTTGGGTAGTGCTGATACACCTAGCACTTGGGCAGTGCTGGTACACCTAGCACTTGAGTAGTGCTGGTACACCTAGCACTTGGGTAGTGCTGGTACACCTAGCACTTGTGTAGTGCTGGTACACCTAGCACTTGAGTAGTGCTGGTACACCTAGCACTTGGGTAGTGCTGGTACACCTAGCACTTGTGTAGTGCTGGTACACCTAGCACTTGAGTAGTGCTGGTACACCTAGCACTTGGGTAGTGCTGGTACACCTAGCACTTGTGTAGTGCTGGTACACCTAGCACTTGAGTAGTGCTGGTACACCTAGCACTTGTGTAGTGCTGGTACACCTAGCACTTGTGTAGTGCTGGTACACCTAGCACTTGTGTAGTGCTGGTACAACTAGCACTTGGGTAGTGCTGGTACACCTAGCACTTGTGTAGTGCTGGTACACCTAGCACTTGGGTAGTGCTGGTACACCTGGCACTTGGGTAGTGCTGGTACACCTAGCACTTGGGTAGTGCTGATACACCTAGCACTTGGGTAGTGCTGGTACACCTAGCACTTGGGTAGTGCTGGTACACCTAGCACTTGTGTAGTGCTGGTACACCTAGCACTTGGGTAGTGCTGGTACACCTAGCACTTGAGTAGTGCTGGTACACCTGGCACTTGGGTAGTGCTGGTACACCTAGCACTTGAGTAGTGCTGGTACACCTGGCACTTGGGTAGTGCTGGTACACCTAGCACTTGGGTAGTGCTGATACACCTAGCACTTGGGTAGTGCTGGTACACCTAGCACTTGAGTAGTGCTTGTACACCTAGCACTTGGGTAGTGCTGGTACACATAGCACTTGTGTAGTGCTGGTACACCTAGCACTTGGGTAGTGCTGGTACACCTGGCACTTGGGTAGTGCTGGTACACCTAGCACTTGGGTAGTGCTGATACACCTAGCACTTGGGCAGTGCTGGTACACCTAGCACTTGAGTAGTGCTGGTACACCTAGCACTTGGGTAGTGCTGGTACACCTAGCACTTGTGTAGTGCTGGTACACCTAGCACTTGAGTAGTGCTGGTACACCTAGCACTTGGGTAGTGCTGGTACACCTAGCACTTGTGTAGTGCTGGTACACCTAGCACTTGAGTAGTGCTGGTACACCTAGCACTTGGGTAGTGCTGGTACACCTAGCACTTGTGTAGTGCTGGTACACCTAGCACTTGAGTAGTGCTGGTACACCTAGCACTTGTGTAGTGCTGGTACACCTAGCACTTGTGTAGTGCTGGTACACCTAGCACTTGTGTAGTGCTGGTACAACTAGCACTTGGGTAGTGCTGGTACACCTAGCACTTGTGTAGTGCTGGTACACCTAGCACTTGGGTAGTGCTGGTACACCTGGCCCTTGGGTAGTGCTGGTACACCTAGCACTTGGGTAGTGCTGATACACCTAGCACTTGGGTAGTGCTGGTACACCTAGCACTTGGGTAGTGCTGGTACACCTGGCACTTGGGTAGTGCTGGTACACCTAGCACTTGTGTAGTGCTGGTACACCTAGCACTTGGGTAGTGCTGGTACACCTGGCACTTGTGTAGTGCTGGTACACCTAGCACTTGGGTAGCGCTGATACACCTAGCACTTGGGTAGTGCTGATACACCTAGCACTTGTGTAGTGCTGGTACACCTAGCACTTGGGTAGTGCTGATACACCTAGCACTTGTGTAGTGCTGGTACACCTAGCACTTGGGTAGTGCTGGTACACCTGGCACTTGGGTAGTGCTGGTACACCTAGCACTTGGGAAGTGCTGGTACACCTAGCACTTGTGTAGTGCTGGTACACCTAGCACTTGGGTAGTGCTGGTACACCTGGCACTTGGGTAGTGCTGGTACACCTAGCACTTGGGTAGTGCTGATACACCTAGCACTTGGGTAGTGCTGGTACACCTGGCACTTGGGTAGTGCTGGTACACCTAGCACTTGGGAAGTGCTGATACACCTAGCACTTGGGTAGTGCTGGTACACCTAGCACTTGGGTAGTGCTGATACACCTATCACTTGGGTAGTGCTGGTACACCTAGCACTTGGGTAGTGCTGATACACCTAGCACTTGGGTAGTGCTGGTACACCTAGCACTTGGGTAGTGCTGGTACACCTAGCACTTGGGTAGTGCTGGTACACCTAGCACTTGGGTAGTGCTGATACACCTAGCACTTGGGTAGTGCTGGTACACCTGGCACTTGGGTAGTGCTGGTACACCTAGCACTTGGGTAGTGCTGATACACCTAGCACTTGGGTAGTGCTGGTACACCTAGCACTTGGGTAGTGCTGATACACCTAGCACTTGGGTAGTGCTGGTACACCTGGCACTTGGGTAGTGCTGATACACCTAGCACTTGGGTAGTGCTGGTACACCTAGCACTTGGGTAGTGCTGGTACACCTAGCACATGGGTAGTGCTGATACACCTAGCACTTGGGTAGTGCTGGTGCACCTAGCACTTGAGTAGTGCTGGTACACCTAGCACTTGGGTAGTGCTGATACACCTAGCACTTGGGTAGTGCTGATACACCTAGCACTTGGGTAGTGCTGATACACCTAGCACTTGGGTAGTGCTGGTGCACCTAGCACTTGAGTAGTGCTGGTACACCTAGCACTTGGGTAGTGCTGGTACACCTAGCACTTGGGTAGTGCTGGTGCACCTAGCACTTGAGTAGTGCTGGTACACCTAGCACTTGGGTAGTGCTGGTACACCTAGCACTTGGGTAGTGCTGGTGCACCTAGCACTTGAGTAGTGCTGGTACACCTAGCACTTGGGTAGTGCTGGTACACCTAGCACTTGGGTAGTGCTGGTACACCTAGCACTTGAGTAGTGCTGGTACACCTAGCAATTGAGTAGTGCTGGTACACCTAGCACTTGAGTAGTGCTGGTTCACCTAGCACTTGAGTAGTGATGGTACACCTAGCACTTGGGTAGTGCTGGTACACCTAGCACCTGGGTAGTGCTGGTACACCTAGCACTTGGGTAGTGCTGGTACACCTAGCACCTGGGTAGTGCTGGTACACCTAGCACTTGGGTAGTGCTTATACACCTAGCACTTGAGTAGTGCTGGTACACCTAGCACTTGGGTAGTGCTGGTGCACCTATTACTTGGGTAGTGCTGGTACACCTAGCACTTGGGTAGTGCTGGTACACCTAGCACTTGGGTAGTGCTGGTACACCTAGCACTTGGGTAGTGTTGGTGCACCTAGCACTTGGGTAGTGTTGGTGCACCTAGCACTTGGGTAATGCTGGTGCACCTAGCACTTGGGTAGTGCTGATACACCTAGCACTTGGGTAGTGCTGGTACACCTAGCACTTGGGTAGTGCTGGTGCACCTAGCACTTGGGTAGTGCTGGTACACCTAGCACTTGGGTAGTGCTGGTTCACCTAGCACTTGGGTAGTGCTGGTGCACCTAGCACTTGGGTAGTGCTGGTACACCTAGCACTTGGGTAGTGCTGGTTCACCTACCACTTGGGTAATGCTGATACACCTAGCACTTGGGTAGTGCTGGTGCACCTAGCACTTGTGTAGTGCTGATACACCTAGCACTTGGGTAGTGCTGGTGCACCTAGCACTTGGGTAGTGCTGATACACCTAGCACTTGGGTAGTGCTGGTACACCTAGCACTTGGGTAGTGCTGGTGCACCTAGCACTTGGGTAGTGCTGGTACACCTAGCACTTGGGTAGTGCTGGTTCACCTACCACTTGGGTAATGCTGATACACCTAGCACTTGGGTAGTGCTGGTGCACCTAGCACTTGGGTAGTGCTGATACACCTAGCACTTGGGTAGTGCTGGTGCACCTAGCACTTGGGTAGTGCTGATACACCTAGCACTTGGATAGTGCTGGTACACCTAGCACTTGGGTAGTGCTGGTGCACCTAGCACTTGGGTAGTGCTGGTACACCAAGCACTTGGGTAGTGCTGGTACACCAAGCACTTGGGTAGTGCTGGTACACCTAGCACTTGGGTAGTGCTGATACACCTAGCACTTGGGTAGTGCTGGTACACCTAGCACTTGGGTAGTGCTGGTACACCTAGCACTTGGGTAGTGCTGGTACACCTAGCACTTGGGTAGTGCTGGTGCATATAGCACTTGGGTAGTGCTGGTGCACCTAGCACTTGGGTAGTGCTGGTGCACCTAGCACTTGGGTAGTGCTGGTGCACCTAGCACTTGGGTAGTGCTTGTGCACCTAGCACTTGGGTAGTGCTGGTACACCTAGCACTTGGGTAGTGCTGGTACACCTAGCACTTGGGTAGTGCTGGTGCACCTAGCACTTGGGTAGTGCTGGTGCACCTAGCACTTGGGTAGTGCTTGTGCACCTAGCACTTGGGTAGTGCTGGTACACCTAGCACTTGGGTAGTGCTGGTGCACCTAGCACTTGGGTAGTGCTTGTGCACCTAGCACTTGGGTAGTGCTGGTACACCTAGCACTTGGGTAGTGCTTGTGCACCTAGCACTTGGGTAGTGCTGGTACACCTAGCACTTGGGTAGTGCTGGTGCACCTAGCACTTGGGTATTGCTGGTACACCTAGCACTTGGGTAGTGCTGGTACACCTAGCACTTGGGTAGTGCTGGTTCACCTAGCTCTTGGGTAGTGCTGGTACACCTAGCACTTGGGTAGTGCTGGTTCACCTAGCACTTGGGTAGTGCTGGTTCACCTAGCACTTGGGTAGTGCTGGTACACCTAGCACTTGGGTAGTGCTGGTTCACCTAGCACTTGGGTAGCGCTGGTGCACCTAGCACTTGGGTAGTGCTGGTACACCTAGCACTCGGGTAGTGCCGGTGCACCTGGCACTTGGGTAGTGCTGGTACACGTAGCACTTGGGTAGTGCTGGTACACCTAGCACTTTGGTAGTGCTGGTACACCTGGCACTTGGGTAGTGCTGGTACACCTAGCACTTGGGTAGTGCTGGTTCACCTAGCACTTGGGTAGTGCTGGTACACCTAGCACTTGGGTAGTGCTGGTGCACCTAGCACTTGGGTATTGCTGGTACACCTAGCACTTGGGTAGTGCTGGTTCACCTAGCACTTGGGTAGTGCTGGTTCACCTAGCACTTGGGTAGTGCTGGTTCACCTAGCACTTGGGTAGTGCTGGTTCACCTAGCACTTGGGTAGTGCTGGTACACCTAGCACTTGGGTAGTGCTGGTACACCTAGCACTTGTGTAGTGCTGGTACACCTAGCACTTGGGTAGTGCTGGTACACCTAGCACTTGAGTAGTGCTGGTACACCTGGAACTTGGGTAGTGCTGGTACACCTAGCACTTGAGTAGTGCTGGTACACCTGGCACTTGGGTAGTGCTGGTACACCTAGCACTTGAGTAGTGCTGGTACACCTAGCACTTGGGTAGTGCTGGTACACCTAGCACTTGAGGAGTGCTGGTACACCTGGCACTTGGGTATTGCTGGTACACCTAGCACTTGAGTAGTGGTGGTACACCTGGCACTTGGGTAGTGCTGGTAAACCTAGCACTTGGGTAGTGCTGGTACACCTAGCACTTGAGTAGTGCTGGTACACCTGGCACTTGTGTAGTGATGGTACACCTAGCACTTGGGTAGTGCTGGTACACCTAGCACTTGTGTAGTGCTGGTACACCTAGCACTTGGGTAGTGCTGGTACACCTAGCACTTGAGTAGTGCTGGTACACCTGGAACTTGGGTAGTGCTGGTACACCTAGCACTTGAGTAGTGCTGGTACACCTGGCACTTGGGTAGTGCTGGTACACCTATCACTTGGGTAGTGCTGATACACCTAGCACTTGGGTAGTGCTGGTACACCTAGCACTTGAGTAGTGCTGGTACACCTAGCACTTGGGTAGTGCTGGTACACATAGCACTTGTGTAGTGCTGGTACACCTAGCACTTGGGTAGTGCTGGTACACCTGGCACTTGGGTAGTGCTGGTACACCTAGCACTTGGGTAGTGCTGATACACCTAGCACTTGGGCAGTGCTGGTACACCTAGCACTTGAGTAGTGCTGGTACACCTAGCACTTGGGTAGTGCTGGTACACCTAGCACTTGTGTAGTGCTGGTACACCTAGCACTTGAGTAGTGCTGGTACACCTAGCACTTGGGTAGTGCTGGTACACCTAGCACTTGTGTAGTGCTGGTACACCTAGCACTTGAGTAGTGCTGGTACACCTAGCACTTGGGTAGTGCTGGTACACCTAGCACTTGTGTAGTGCTGGTACACCTAGCACTTGAGTAGTGCTGGTACACCTAGCACTTGTGTAGTGCTGGTACACCTAGCACTTGTGTAGTGCTGGTACACCTAGCACTTGTGTAGTGCTGGTACAACTAGCACTTGGGTAGTGCTGGTACACCTAGCACTTGTGTAGTGCTGGTACACCTAGCACTTGGGTAGTGCTGGTACACCTGGCACTTGGGTAGTGCTGGTACACCTAGCACTTGGGTAGTGCTGATACACCTAGCACTTGGGTAGTGCTGGTACACCTAGCACTTGGGTAGTGCTGGTACACCTAGCACTTGTGTAGTGCTGGTACACCTAGCACTTGGGTAGTGCTGGTACACCTAGCACTTGAGTAGTGCTGGTACACCTGGCACTTGGGTAGTGCTGGTACACCTAGCACTTGAGTAGTGCTGGTACACCTGGCACTTGGGTAGTGCTGGTACACCTAGCACTTGGGTAGTGCTGATACACCTAGCACTTGGGTAGTGCTGGTACACCTAGCACTTGAGTAGTGCTGGTACACCTAGCACTTGTGTAGTGCTGGTACACATAGCACTTGTGTAGTGCTGGTACACCTAGCACTTGGGTAGTGCTGGTACACCTGGCACTTGGGTAGTGCTGGTACACCTAGCACTTGGGTAGTGCTGATACACCTAGCACTTGGGCAGTGCTGGTACACCTAGCACTTGAGTAGTGCTGGTACACCTAGCACTTGGGTAGTGCTGGTACACCTAGCACTTGTGTAGTGCTGGTACACCTAGCACTTGAGTAGTGCTGGTACACCTAGCACTTGGGTAGTGCTGGTACACCTAGCACTTGTGTAGTGCTGGTACACCTAGCACTTGAGTAGTGCTGGTACACCTAGCACTTGGGTAGTGCTGGTACACCTAGCACTTGTGTAGTGCTGGTACACCTAGCACTTGAGTAGTGCTGGTACACCTAGCACTTGTGTAGTGCTGGTACACCTAGCACTTGTGTAGTGCTGGTACACCTAGCACTTGTGTAGTGCTGGTACAACTAGCACTTGGGTAGTGCTGGTACACCTAGCACTTGTGTAGTGCTGGTACACCTAGCACTTGGGTAGTGCTGGTACACCTGGCACTTGGGTAGTGCTGGTACACCTAGCACTTGGGTAGTGCTGGTACACCTGGCACTTGTGTAGTGCTGGTACACCTAGCACTTGGGTAGCGCTGATACACCTAGCACTTGGGTAGTGCTGATACACCTAGCACTTGTGTAGTGCTGGTACACCTAGCACTTGGGTAGTGCTGATACACCTAGCACTTGTGTAGTGCTGGTACACCTAGCACTTGGGTAGTGCTGGTACACCTGGCACTTGGGTAGTGCTGGTACACCTAGCACTTGGGAAGTGCTGGTACACCTAGCACTTGTGTAGTGCTGGTACACCTGGCACTTGGGTAGTGCTGGTACACCTAGCACTTGGGTAGTGCTGATACACCTAGCACTTGGGTAGTGCTGGTACACCTGGCACTTGGGTAGTGCTGGTACACCTAGCACTTGGGAAGTGCTGATACACCTAGCACTTGGGTAGTGCTGGTACACCTAGCACTTGGGTAGTGCTGATACACCTATCACTTGGGTAGTGCTGGTACACCTAGCACTTGTGTAGTGCTGGTACAACTAGCACTTGGGTAGTGCTGGTACACCTAGCACTTGTGTAGTGCTGGTACACCTAGCACTTGGGTAGTGCTGGTACACCTGGCACTTGGGTAGTGCTGGTACACCTAGCACTTGGGTAGTGCTGATACACCTAGCACTTGGGTAGTGCTGGTACACCTAGCACTTGGGTAGTGCTGGTACACCTAGCACTTGTGTAGTGCTGGTACACCTAGCACTTGGGTAGTGCTGGTACACCTAGCACTTGAGTAGTGCTGGTACACCTGGCACTTGGGTAGTGCTGGTACACCTAGCACTTGAGTAGTGCTGGTACACCTGGCACTTGGGTAGTGCTGGTACACCTAGCACTTGGGTAGTGCTGATACACCTAGCACTTGGGTAGTGCTGGTACACCTAGCACTTGAGTAGTGCTGGTACACCTAGCACTTGGGTAGTGCTGGTACACATAGCACTTGTGTAGTGCTGGTACACCTAGCACTTGGGTAGTGCTGGTACACCTGGCACTTGGGTAGTGCTGGTACACCTAGCACTTGGGTAGTGCTGATACATCTAGCACTTGGGCAGTGCTGGTACACCTAGCACTTGAGTAGTGCTGGTACACCTAGCACTTGGGTAGTGCTGGTACACCTAGCACTTGTGTAGTGCTGGTACACCTAGCACTTGAGTAGTGCTGGTACAACTAGCACTTGAGTAGTGCTGGTACACCTAGCACTTGGGTAGTGCTGGTACACCTAGCACTTGTGTAGTGCTGGTACACCTAGCACTTGAGTAGTGCTGGTACACCTAGCACTTGTGTAGTGCTGGTACACCTAGCACTTGTGTAGTGCTGGTACACCTAGCACTTGTGTAGTGCTGGTACAACTAGCACTTGGGTAGTGCTGGTACACCTAGCACTTGTGTAGTGCTGGTACACCTAGCACTTGGGTAGTGCTGGTACACCTGGCACTTGGGTAGTGCTGGTACACCTAGCACTTGGGTAGTGCTGATACACCTAGCACTTGGGTAGTGCTGGTACACCTAGCACTTGGGTAGTGCTGGTACACCTGGCACTTGGGTAGTGCTGGTACACCTAGCACTTGTGTAGTGCTGGTACACCTAGCACTTGGGTAGTGCTGGTACACCTGGCACTTGTGTAGTGCTGGTACACCTAGCACTTGGGTAGCGCTGATACACCTAGCACTTGGGTAGTGCTGATACACCTAGCACTTGTGTAGTGCTGGTACACCTAGCACTTGGGTAGTGCTGATACACCTAGCACTTGTGTAGTGCTGGTACACCTAGCACTTGGGTAGTGCTGGTACACCTGGCACTTGGGTAGTGCTGGTACACCTAGCACTTGGGAAGTGCTGGTACACCTAGCACTTGTGTAGTGCTGGTACACCTGGCACTTGGGTAGTGCTGGTACACCTAGCACTTGGGTAGTGCTGATACACCTAGCACTTGGGTAGTGCTGGTACACCTGGCACTTGGGTAGTGCTGGTACACCTAGCACTTGGGAAGTGCTGATACACCTAGCACTTGGGTAGTGCTGGTACACCTAGCACTTGGGTAGTGCTGATACACCTATCACTTGGGTAGTGCTGGTACACCTAGCACTTGGGTAGTGCTGATACACCTAGCACTTGGGTAGTGCTGGTACACCTAGCACTTGGGTAGTGCTGGTACACCTAGCACTTGGGTAGTGCTGGTACACCTAGCACTTGGGTAGTGCTGATACACCTAGCACTTGGGTAGTGCTGGTACACCTGGCACTTGGGTAGTGCTGGTACACCTAGCACTTGGGTAGTGCTGATACACCTAGCACTTGGGTAGTGCTGGTACACCTAGCACTTGGGTAGTGCTGATACACCTAGCACTTGGGTAGTGCTGGTACACCTGGCACTTGGGTAGTGCTGATACACCTAGCACTTGGGTAGTGCTGGTACACCTAGCACTTGGGTAGTGCTGGTACACCTAGCACATGGGTAGTGCTGATACACCTAGCACTTGGGTAGTGCTGGTGCACCTAGCACTTGAGTAGTGCTGGTACACCTAGCACTTGGGTAGTGCTGATACACCTAGCACTTGGGTAGTGCTGATACACCTAGCACTTGGGTAGTGCTGATACACCTAGCACTTGGGTAGTGCTGGTGCACCTAGCACTTGAGTAGTGCTGGTACACCTAGCACTTGGGTAGTGCTGGTACACCTAGCACTTGGGTAGTGCTGGTGCACCTAGCACTTGAGTAGTGCTGGTACACCTAGCACTTGGGTAGTGCTGGTACACCTAGCACTTGGGTAGTGCTGGTGCACCTAGCACTTGAGTAGTGCTGGTACACCTAGCACTTGGGTAGTGCTGGTACACCTAGCACTTGGGTAGTGCTGGTACACCTAGCACTTGAGTAGTGCTGGTACACCTAGCAATTGAGTAGTGCTGGTACACCTAGCACTTGAGTAGTGCTGGTTCACCTAGCACTTGAGTAGTGATGGTACACCTAGCACTTGGGTAGTGCTGGTACACCTAGCACCTGGGTAGTGCTGGTACACCTAGCACTTGGGTAGTGCTGGTACACCTAGCACCTGGGTAGTGCTGGTACACCTAGCACTTGGGTAGTGCTTATACACCTAGCACTTGAGTAGTGCTGGTACACCTAGCACTTGGGTAGTGCTGGTGCACCTAGCACTTGGGTAGTGCTGGTACACCTAGCACTTGGGTAGTGCTGGTACACCTAGCACTTGGGTAGTGCTGGTACACCTAGCACTTGGGTAGTGTTGGTGCACCTAGCACTTGGGTAGTGTTGGTGCACCTAGCACTTGGGTAATGCTGGTGCACCTAGCACTTGGGTAGTGCTGATACACCTAGCACTTGGGTAGTGCTGGTACACCTAGCACTTGGGTAGTGCTGGTGCACCTAGCACTTTGGTAGTGCTGGTACACCTAGCACTTGGGTAGTGCTGGTTCACCTAGCACTTGGGTAGTGCTGGTGCACCTAGCACTTGGGTAGTGCTGGTACACCTAGCACTTGGGTAGTGCTGGTTCACCTACCACTTGGGTAATGCTGATACACCTAGCACTTGGGTAGTGCTGGTGCACCTAGCACTTGGGTAGTGCTGATACACCTAGCACTTGGGTAGTGCTGGTGCACCTAGCACTTGGGTAGTGCTGATACACCTAGCACTTGGGTAGTGCTGGTACACCTAGCACTTGGGTAGTGCTGGTGCACCTAGCACTTGGGTAGTGCTGGTACACCTAGCACTTGGGTAGTGCTGGTTCACCTACCACTTGGGTAATGCTGATACACCTAGCACTTGGGTAGTGCTGGTGCACCTAGCACTTGGGTAGTGCTGATACACCTAGCACTTGGGTAGTGCTGGTGCACCTAGCACTTGGGTAGTGCTGATACACCTAGCACTTGGATAGTGCTGGTACACCTAGCACTTGGGTAGTGCTGGTGCACCTAGCACTTGGGTAGTGCTGGTACACCAAGCACTTGGGTAGTGCTGGTACACCAAGCACTTGGGTAGTGCTGGTACACCTAGCACTTGGGTAGTGCTGATACACCTAGCACTTGGGTAGTGCTGGTACACCTAGCACTTGGGTAGTGCTGGTACACCTAGCACTTGGGTAGTGCTGGTACACCTAGCACTTGGGTAGTGCTGGTGCATATAGCACTTGGGTAGTGCTGGTGCACCTAGCACTTGGGTAGTGCTGGTGCACCTAGCACTTGGGTAGTGCTTGTGCACCTAGCACTTGGGTAGGGCTGGTACACCTAGCACTTGGGTAGTGCTGGTACACGTAGCACTTGGGTAGTGCTGGTACACCTAGCACTTGGGTAGTGCTGGTGCACCTAGCACTTGGGTAGTGCTGGTGCACCTAGCACTTGGGTAGTGCTTGTGCACCTAGCACTTGGGTAGTGCTGGTACACCTAGCACTTGGGTAGTGCTGGTGCACCTAGCACTTGGGTAGTGCTTGTGCACCTAGCACTTGGGTAGTGCTGGTACACCTAGCACTTGGGTAGTGCTTGTGCACCTAGCACTTGGGTAGTGCTGGTACACCTAGCACTTGGGTAGTGCTGGTGCACCTAGCACTTGGGTATTGCTGGTACACCTAGCACTTGGGTAGTGCTGGTACACCTAGCACTTGGGTAGTGCTGGTTCACCTAGCACTTGGGTAGTGCTGGTACACCTAGCACTTGGGTAGTGCTGGTTCACCTAGCACTTGGGTAGTGCTGGTTCACCTAGCACTTGGGTAGTGCTGGTACACCTAGCACTTGGGTAGTGCTGGTTCACCTAGCACTTGGGTAGCGCTGGTGCACCTAGCACTTGGGTAGTGCTGGTACACCTAGCACTCGGGTAGTGCCGGTGCACCTGGCACTTGGGTAGTGCTGGTACACGTAGCACTTGGGTAGTGCTGGTACACCTAGCACTTCGGTAGTGCTGGTACACCTGGCACTTGGGTAGTGCTGGTACACCTAGCACTTGGGTAGTGCTGGTTCACCTAGCACTTGGGTAGTGCTGGTACACCTAGCACTTGGGTAGTGCTGGTGCACCTAGCACTTGGGTATTGCTGGTACACCTAGCACTTGGGTAGTGCTGGTTCACCTAGCACTTGGGTAGTGCTGGTTCACCTAGCACTTGGGTAGTGCTGGTTCACCTAGCACTTGGGTAGTGCTGGTTCACCTAGCACTTGGGTAGTGCTTATACACCTAGCACTTGGGTAGTGCTGGTACACCTAGCACTTGGGTAGTGCTGGTTCACCTAGCACTTGGGTAGTGCTGGTTCACCTAGCACTTGGGTAGTGCTTATACACCTAGCACTTGGGTAGTGCTTATACACCTAGCACTTGGGTAGTGCTGATACACCTAACACTTGGGTAGTGCTGGTTCACCTAGCACTTGGGTAGTGCTTATACACCTAGCACTTGGGTAGTGCTTATACACCTAGCACTTGGGTAGTGCTGGTACACCTAGCACTTGGGTAGTGCTTATACACCTAGCACTTGGGTAGTGCTTATACACCTAGCACTTGGGTAGTGCTTATACACCTAGCACTTGGGTAGTGCTTATACACATAACACTTGGGTAGTGCTTATACACCTAGCATTTGGGTAGTGCTTATACACCTAGCACTTGGGTAGTGCTGATACACCTAGCACTTGGGTAGTGCTTATACACCTAGCACTTGGGTAGTGCTTATACACCTAGCACTTGGGTAGTGCTTATACACCTAGCACTTGGGTAGTGCTTATACACCTAGCATTTGGGTAGTGCTTATACACCTAGCACTTGGGTAGTGCTGATACACCTAGCACTTGGGTAGTGCTTATACATCTAGCACTTGGGTAGTGCTGATACACCTAGCACTTGGGTAGTGCTGATACACCTAGCACTTGGGTAGTGCTTATACACCTAGCATTTGGGTAGTGCTTGTTCACCTAGCACTTGGGTAGTGCTGGTACATCTAGCACTTGGGTAGTGCTGGTTCACCTAGCACTTGGGTAGTGCTGGTTCACCTAGCACTTGGGTAGTGCTGGTTCACCTAGTGCAGGTACCATTGATCACTAAGGTCTGACTTGGTACCCAAGTACGGTCAGACCCTACGTAATGTGATACCACATTCCAGGAAAATTAATTACCGTATATTTAAGGCTACGCCTGCTCATATATATATATATATATATATATATATATATATATATATATATATATATATATATATATATATATATATATATATATATATATTTGTTTTTTGTTTTTTCAACAAGTCGGCCGTCTCCCACCGAGGCAGGGTGACCCAAAGAGAAAGAAAATCCCCAAAAAGAAAAAACTTTCATCATTCAACACTTTCACCTCACTCACACATGATCACTGTTTTTGCAGAGGTGCCCAGAATACAACAGTTTATAAGTATATACGTATAAAAACACACAACATATCTCTCCAAACTGCCAGTATCCCAAACCCCTCCTTCAGAGTGCAGGCATTGTTCTTCCCACCTCCAGGACTCAAGCCCGGTTATATAAAATAACCGGTTTCCCTGAATCCCTTCACTAAGTATTACCCGGCTCACACTCCAACAGATTGTCAGGTCCCAAATACCATTTGTCTCCATTCACTCCTATCTAACAAGCTCACGCACGCTTGCTGGAAGTCCAAAGCCCTCGCCCACAACACCTCCTTTACCCCCTCCCTCCAACCTTTTCGAGGACGACCCCTACCTCGCCTTCCTTCCCCTACAGATTTATACGCTCTCCATGTCATTCTACTTTGATCCATTCTCTCTAAATGACCAGACCACCTCAACAAACCCTCTTCAGCCCTCTGACTAATACTTTTAATAACTCCACACCTCCTAATTTCCACACTCCGAATTTTCTGCATAATATTTACACCACACATTGCCCTTAGACAGGACATCTCCACTGCCTCCAACCGCCTCCTCGCTGCAGCATGCACAACCCAAGCTTCACACCCATAAAAGAGTGTTGGTACTACTATACTTTCATGCATTCCCTTCTTTGCCTCCATAGATAACATTTTTTGCCTCCACATATACCTCAATGCACCACTCACCTTTTCTCCTTCATCAATTCTATGATTAACCTCATCCTTCATAAATCCATCCGCTGACTCGTCAACTCCCAAATATCTGAAAACATTCACTTCTTCCATACTCCTCCCCAATTTGATATCCAATTTTTCTTTATCTAAATCATTTGATACTCTCATCACCTTACTCTTTTCTATCTTCACATTCAACTTTCTACCTTTACACACATTCCCAAATTCGTCCACTAACCTTTGCAATTTTTCTTTAGAATCTCCCATAAGCACAGTATCATCAGCAAAAAGTAACTGTGTCAACTCCCATTTTGTATTTAATTCCCCATAATTTAATCCCACCCCTCTCCCGAACACCCTAGCATTTACTTCTTTTACAACCCCATCTCTAAATATATTAAACAACCATGGTGACATTACACATCCCTGTCTAAGACCTACTTTTACCGGGAAGTAGTCTCCCTCTCTTCTACACACCCTAACCTGAGCCTCACTATCCTCATAAAAACTCTTAACAGCATTTAGTAACTTACCACCTATTCCATATCCTTGCAACATCCGCCACATTGCTCCTCTATCCACTCTATCATATGCCTTTTCTAAATCCATAAATGCAATAAAAACTTCCCTACCTTTATCTAAATACTGTTCACATATATGCTTCACTGTAAACACTTGATCTACACATCCCCTACCCACTCTGAAACCTCCTTGCTCATCCGCTATTCTACATTCTGTCTTACCTCTAATTCTTTCAATTATAACTCTACCGTATACTTTTCCTGGTATACTCAGTAAACTTATTCCTCTATAATTTTTACAATCTCTTTTGTCCCCTTTCCCTTTATATAAAGGGACTATACATGCTCTCCGCCAATCCCTAGGTACCTTCCCCTCTTTTATACATTTATTAAACAAAAATACCAACCACTCCAACACTATATCCCCCCCTGCTTTTAACATTTCTGTCATGATCCCGTCAGTTCCAGCTGCTTTACCCCCTTTCATTTTACGTAATGCCTCACGCACCTCCCCCACACTCACATCCTGCTCTTCTTCACTCCTAAAAGATGATATACCTCCCTGGCCAGTGCATGAAATTACCGCCTCCCTTTCTTCGTCGACATTTAAAAGTTCCTCAAAATATTCTCGCCATCTACCCAAAACCTCCATCTCCCCATCTACTAACTCCCCTTCTCTGTTTTTAACTGATATATATATATATATATATATATATATATATATATATATATATATATATATATATATATATATATATATATATATATATATATATATATATAGGATTAGGATAGAGAGTGGCACACTTGTGGCACTCTCTATCCTTGTGAGAGTTATATACTAGGATAATTACCAGATTCCTATTCTTAAATTTAATACCTAGAATTTCTACTGTGTTATTCGCAGTTCTGGGCAACATATGCTCTCTTTACAGATGGTATATTGTAGCCAATATGAAAAATAAGATGTTAGCAAAAGGGATATATTCTAGGAAGACATAGGTTTCAAGAATGATAAATAAAGAAGCTATCTAGTTTAATATAATCAAGTTTCATGTCTTACCCGAAATATCCTTACTGTTACTTCACTGTTTACAGCACTTCAGAACTAATGATTACCCCTTTCTTGAACTCCAGACCTTCTCTGCTGTCTATATGCTCCCCTTTCTAAAGTAACTTTTGCCTCAAGTGTCCCCACCTAGCAAGCCTGGAATCAAACCTTTCCAACTCTGAACTCCAAAGGTGTCTTTAAAATCCTTTCCCCACCATGAACCTTCTGCCATAAGTCTCTTCCCCAAGGACCCCCTTCCCCTCACAGCCATCACCTCAAACCTTCCTCCTTCCCCACCAGTCACCCTCCTCCTCCATCCTTCTTCTTTTTTCCCAGCCCCTCTTCCCCCTCCACATTTCCTCATCAGCACTAGCCCTCACCCTCTCTTCCCACACTTCTCATCTCCTTCCTTCCCCAGCACTCTCCTTCCTCAGCACTCTCCAGCCCCAGCACTCTCCTCCCCCAGCACTCTCCTCCTGCCCCAGCACAGCTCCGACAATCAAGGGTAGCAGAGTGATCAGGGGTCGAGATGCGTTGACATTTTGTAAACATGGCAGCAGTAATTATGTGGCTTCTAGGGCCTAAAGGCCCGGGGTCCTGGGGGTCTATTTTCTCATATTGTGCCCCTGCTGACTCCATCAGCCAGCAGACCCATCCACCGCACCAGCCAAGACCTGTCATCACACACACACAAACACACACACACAAGCACACACACTAACACACACACACACACACACACACACACACACACACACACACACACACACACACACACACACACATTACAAGCAGTCTGCAGCAACATTATCTAATTTGGATAAGTAAAGTGTAATGAACACTTGTCAGTGCTCAATAATATCCCACATCTTTTGTGTTTCTGTCTCCATGTGGGTTATTATTGAGTATTATCTAATTTGTTACAGTATTTACATCTCAAAGGATCAAATACTCTACCCTTGTGATCTGTGTTCAACTGTGGTTGTTCCTTATAAGAGTGTATCATTTGTGTTAGCTTTACTATCAGAGAAACAAATATAATATTTTCTCTGATAATCTGTGTCATCACCTGGGTTAGGTCAAGAGAAAAAAAATGCTTGTTTGTCCAATCTCTCGCCCGATTTAAGGTCCATTTCGAATGTGTCAGCCTAGTTAACTTCTTCAAACACAGTTTCAGGTTTATGATCTTCCAAAAATGTATGAAGTGTTGAAGTTATATCATCTGGAAACTTATGAGTCAGTACCAGCAGCACCAAGACAAATATAAATTTTCACCCCGTAGATTTTTTTATTCCACTTGTTGAAACACTTTGATTCTTTACGGTCAAATTTTGCCTTAGGCTGTTGATGCCGAGGCTTTCCTAGCTCATACTCACCACCGAAATTAATTAGCAAGTACTCCTGAGCCCCAACAGTCTCTTGGACTACATTGTTATTTATGTAATTGTTATCTGTCATGACATGTGTGCTACTAGTTTTACTCTGTAATTCCGTACGAACTAGTGCAGTCAGATTGAGCCTGATTTTTCGTAAAAAAATTCAGGTTAGGATTCAGTAAAACGTAGAACCAATGACACAGATTTTTGTAAGTTTAATTATGACGAAAATATCTCTTCTTCTCCTGTCATATTCTTAATTAGTTCTCGACAGCTGTTGTATGGTAGATTCGAAATAAATCTTAGTTAATTCCAATGCCAAACTCCTTGCAGATAAGCCTCGCCCAGCTCCTGGTATGATACCACCTGGATTTTCTACAGGAATGTGATCACGGGAACGAGCAGGTAAGCGTACACTGTATATCAATACCCACACGAGGAGGAGACTGTGCCACTATCGTTGCAAATTCGGAAAAGTAGATGTTGTGTATGAGTTTACTAAGGTCCTCAGCTGTTAACCTCCGTCTGTAAACGAATATACAGACTCTTGAGATGTCACCATCCTTCTAAGTCTCACTGGTTGCATTACCATTTGTACAGCAACAACACGGAAACTCGGCCAACAAGGTAAAATATACACAAATAACCCGCACATGGGAGAGAGACGCTTATGACGCTTCGATCCGATTTGGACCATTTACAACGTCGTTTTAAGTTTCTCTCTCTCTTGTGTGCGGATTATCTCTGTATTGTTCCAGTGGTGGTATTGTGCCTTTTTGTTCTTTATGGTATAATGCTCAAAATAAAGACAAGCCCCATTACATGAGCTCCAGTGTTGCACTCCTACAGTACTGGGTTGTGCTACAAGCAACGACAGGTAATTGTATCACAAATATCACTCAATAAGGAATGAAATCAGACTCACAGTTAACTTGTGTGATTTACTATATGTAAGTGTATATGTATTCATGCAATTACACCTGTACAGAAACATGTAATTACAGCCACACACACACGGGTGTGTACAAGCTAGTTGGATGTTTCTCATCCGTCAAGGAGATAATGGTCGTAATCACGGGTTTCCCAATTAGCACGAGTCGAAATCTTAGTACACAAGACGGATGGATATATGTTACACGAGTGAGTCGCGATGAACACCAGTGACATGCCGTCAGGGAGTTGCAAAGACATAGCAAATTCTTACTGGAAATCAAGAAGTTAAACAAAAATGATTTGAGTCAAATATAATCCCTAACTTCATTCGAATACTCTCAGATGTAGTGAAGGTTGTCAATCTTTCTTCAACATAGTTTAGCCGTAGATAGGACGTTTGGGGTGACACCCGTGTTGGGCACAAGACAGGCGAGAGTAGAAAATGAGGAGATTGTAAGAGAAAGAGTAAGGAAAGTTCCCCCACCTCTTCTTCTCATCTTCCCCCTTCCCCTCACACACACTTCGCCCCAGGAAGAATGACAGGAAGGATTTTTGCGTGGTCCACACACATGTTTACCCGCGATGATATTACAGATAGCAGGGAGCCTGCAGGGCTCATTATGACTCCTCTTGTTTCTCGTACTCAGTGTTGCGTCTTGGGACTCTTGTCGGTCGCTCCACGACTGAAAGACACACATACACACACTCACACACACACACACACACACACACACACACACACACACACACACACACACACACACACACACACACACACGCACACACACATATACACACACACACACACACTCTCTCTCTCTCTGTCTCTCCTCACTGGAGGACAAGGTCTCCGTGCCGGGTTTAAGTAGACTTTGTTGAAGCACTCACTGTGGAAGCTGGTTCCGTGACTGGGCTAGGAGGGGTGCTCCATGTCAAGAGAAGGAGCACTCTCTGGCCGAATGGGAAAATAAAGAAGGGTGATGGTACAATCACGTACATATATACAACAATCACCTATAAATATATACAATAATCACGTAAATATATTCAACAATCACGTAAATATATACAATAACCACATGCATATATACAACAAACACGTACATGTAAGCAAAATTCACGTACATATATACAACAGTCACGTACACACACACACACACACACACACACACACACACACACACACATATATATGGTTTAGAATGACACGTAAGCAAACGCTATAACATATTTATTAGAAAACGTTTCGGTCCTGGGACCTTGATCACTTCGGTCCCAGGACCGAAACGTTTTCTAATAAATATGTTATAGTGTTTGCTTACGTGTCTTTCTAAACCAACTTGTCGGTATTTATTACCAAGGTTTATACCATATATATATATATACATATATACATATATATATATATATATATATATATATATATATATATATATATATATATATATATATATATATATATATATATATATGCAATAAGATCACAGTAAACAGGTGATTTCAGAATATGCAAAACAACCACTCTGAGAGAATAAGAAATTCCAAGCGCTTTCGTGACTACTCACATTATCAAGGAACTATGAAAGTAAAGCATCCAGACCCCTTATATAGCTTCCTTGGATGCTTTACTTTCATAGTTCCTTGATAATGTGAGTAGTCACGAAAGCGCTTGGAATTTCTTATTCTTTCAGAGTGGTTGTTTTGCATATATATATATATATATATATATATATATATATATATATATATATATATATATATATATATATATATATATATATATATATATATGTATATGTATATACACATACAATAATTAACACCATGGAGGAAGGAAGAAAAATGTTGAGACAACTTATAATACGACATTAATATTTATGAGGAAGCACGAGACCCGTAGGGGAAATACTCTTTCTATTAATTTTCCTTAATGACACCAGTTCCCCGTCATGCTGGTAGCACTAGTTCCCCGTCATGCTGATAACACTAGTTCCTCGTCATGCTGGTAACACTAGTTTCCCGTCATGCTGGTGACACTAGTTCTCCGTCATACTAGTGACATTAGTTTCCCGTCATGCTGGTAGCACTAGTTCCCCGTCATGCTGATAACACTAGTTCCCCGTCATGCTGGTAACACTAGTTCCCCGTCATGCTGGTAACACTAGTTCCCCGTCATGCTGATAACACTAGTTCCCCGTCATGCTGGTAACACTAGTTCCCCGTCATGCTGATAACACTAGTTCCCCGTCATGCTGGTAACACTAGTTCCCCGTCATGCTGGTAACACTAGTTCCCCGTCATGCTGATAACACTAGTTCCCCGTCATGCTGGTAACACTAGTTCCCCGTCATGCTGGTAACACTAGTTCCCCGTCATGATGGTAGCACTGGTTCCCCGTCATACTGATAACACTAGTTCCCCGTCATGCTGGTAACACTGGTTCCCCGTCATGCTGGTAACACTAGTTCCCCGTCATGCTGGTGACACCAGTTCCCCGTCATGCTGGTAGCACTAGTTCCCCGTCATGCTGATAACACTAGTTCCTCGTCATGCTGGTAACACTAGTTTCCCGTCATGCTGGTGACACTAGTTCCCCGTCATGCTGGTAACACTAGTTCCCCGTCATGCTGGTAACACTTGCTCCCCGTCATGCTGGTAACACTAGTTCCCCGTTATGCTGGAAACACTAGTTCCCCGTCATGCTGGTACCACAAGTTTCCCGTCATGCTGGAGACACTAGTTCCCTGTCATGCTGGTAACACTAGTTCCCCGTCATGCTGGTAGCACTAGTTCCCTGTCATGCTGGTAACACTAGTTCCCCGTCATGCTGGTAGCACTAGTTCCCTGTCATGCTGGTATCACTAGTTCCCCGTCATGCTGGCAACACTAGTTTCCCGTCATGCTGGTGACACTAGTTCCCCGTCATGCTGGTAACACTGTTCCCCGTCATGCTGGTAACACTAGTTCCCCGTCATACTGGTACCACTAGTTCCCTGTCATGTTGATAACACTAGTTCCCCGTCATGCTGGTAACACTAGTTCCCCGTCATGCTGGCAACACTAGTTCCCTGTCATGCTGATAACACTAGTTCCCCGTCATGCTTGTAACACTAGTTCCCCGTCATGCTGGTAACACTAGTTCCCCGTCATGCTGGTAACACTAGTTCCCCGTCATGCTGGTGACACCAGTTCCCCGTCATGCTGGTAGCACTAGTTCCCCGTCATGCTGATAACACTAGTTCCTCGTCATGCTGGTAACACTAGTTCCCCGTCATGCTGGTAACACTAGTTTCCCGCCATGCCGATAGCACTAGTTCCCCGTCATGCTGGTAACACTAGTTCCACGTCATGCTGGTAACACTTGCTCCCCGTCATGCTGGTAACACTAGTTCACCGTCATGCTGGTAACACTAGTTCCCCGTCATGCTTGTAACACTAGTTTCCCGTCATGATGGTGACACTAGCTCCCTGTCATGCTGGTAACACTAATTCCCCGTCATACTGGTAGCACTAGTTCCCCGTCATGCTGGTGACACTAGTTCCCCGTCATGCTGGTAGCACTAGTTCCCCGTCATGCTGATAACACTAGTTCCCCGTCATGCTGATAACACTAGTTCCCCGTCATGCTGGTAACACTAGTTCCCCTCATGCTGGTGACACTAGTTCCCCGTCATGCTGGTAGCACTAGTTCCCCGTCATGCTGGTAACACTAGTTCCCCGTCATGCTGGCAACACTAGTTCCCCGTCATGCTGGTAACACTAGTTCCCTGTCATGCTGGTAAAACTAGTTCCCCGTCATGCTGGTGACACCAGTTCCCCGTCATGCTGGTGGCACTAATTCCCCGTCATGCTGATAACACTAGTTCCCCGTCATGCTGGTAACACTAGTTCCCCGTCATGCTGGTAACACTAGTTTCCTTTCATGCTGGTGACACTAGTTCCCTGTCATGCTGGTAACACTAGTGCCCCGTCATGCTGGTAACACTTGCTCCCCGTCATGCTGCCAACACTAGTTCCCCGTCATGCTGGTGACACTAGTTCCCCTTCATGCAGGTGACACTAGTTCCCTGTCATGCTGGTAACACTAGCTTCCCGTCATGCTGGTGACACTAGGTCCCTGTCATGCTGGTAACACTAGTTCCCCGTCATGCTGGTAAAACTAGTTCCCCGTCATGCTGGTGACACCAGTTCCCCGTCATGCTGGTAGCACTAATTCCCCGTCATGCTGATAACACTAGTTCCTCGTCATGCTGGTAACACTAGTTCCCCGTCATGCTGGTAACACTAGTTTCCCTTCATGCTGGTGACACTAGTTTCCTGTCATGCTGGTAACACTAGTGCCCCGTCATGCTGGTAACACTTGCTCCCCGTCATGCTGCCAACACTAGTTCCCCGTCATGCTGGTGACACTAGTTCCCCTTCATGCTGGTGACACTAGTTCCCTGTCATGCTGGTAACACTAGCTTCCCGTCATGCTGGTGACACTAGTTCCCTGTCATGCTGGTAACACTAGTTCCCCGTCATGCTGGTAACACTAGTTCCCCGTCATGCTGGTAACACTAGTTCCCCGTCATGCTGGTAACACTAGTTCCCCGTCATGCTGGTAACACTAGTTCCCCGTCATACTGGTAACATTAGTTCCCCGTCATGCTAGTAGCGCTACTTCCCAGTGACACTGGTTGACAGTATTTAATGTAACTCTTCAAAAACCGGACACAGCCGCGAAAAATAATTTATTCCAAGATAATTCGAATAAATTAAACAAAACATAATCCTTAAGTTACAGGAGAGAGAGAGAGAGAGAGAGAGAGAGAGAGAGAGAGAGAGAGAGAGAGAGAGAGAGAGAGAGAGAGAGAGAGAGAGAGAGAGAGAGAGAGAGAGAGAGAGAGAGAGAGGGTCCCCGGGATTAAGAGTCGTACTTGTCTCAAAGCTGTTATTACTGTAAATAAAATTAGGTGGGGGTTCCTTTCAAAGCCTCCAATATCATCGTATGATCAAGGGGAGAGCCAGGAGAGGGGTCCCCGAACCCTCACTGTCAGAGGCAGATTCTCGCCCTTGTGGTCTCCCTCCTTAAGCACCAAATCAGCCTAACAAATTACGAAATTGGCGAGGATAAGTGAGTTTGCATATTGTTTGATATTTCAGATTTTTCTTGCTACGAGAATGAAAAGTAGACCACTGGAACACACTTTTTTTAAATGTGTGTGTGTGTGTGTGTGTGTATATATATATATATATATATATATATATATATATATATATATATATATATATATATATATATATATATATATACATTTTCCCGTGATGCCCATATGCAAGTAGTACACAGAGGGGGCGATAGAATTGTGATTTTATTGTCAGATGAACAGGTTCGTTGCTATGTTTACCTGAGAACTATTCCAAAGTCCCATCACATAAACAGGTTTTTGTTATACTCACCTGAGAAGGGATTCCAAGACCTTCCTGACGAATGATCTGCTGTGACTATTCACTAAATCGTGTGGATGCTTTAGCCAGAGATACGGAACGTAAATTCGGGCTTCCAGCAGTAGCTCAGGGTGACCAGTAGACCAGACCAACCATCAGACTAGGGTCACTAGCAGGCCCAAGCTTGCCTTTTCTTCCCCTCCGAGACTCCAGTTATCATGGGCTGTGATCAACGATGCTATCACTGGGCGGCACATGTGCATCTATTATCCCGTAATGAAGTTTAGCCCAATGAACCTCTGTCAATGTGAGTTTAAAGAGCGAGGAGAGGCGGGGGAGCCGAGGGGACTCATAAAGGGCCGGCTTGGTGGATACTGTGTGCTGTTTTGTGTTAGCTACACGAGACTGTGCAAACACCCGGGTCTTGTTCCAGTGGCGGGTGCTGCCGACGACCTCTGGCGAACACAGGTGTCCAGGGACCTCCTAGGGGGTTGAAGGACTCCTGGGACCACGGAAAGGGGACTTGAAGTACCCCTAGCAAGACTAACACAGTTCTTCCAGGTTGGGTCTTGAAGGTTGCCTCTTGTAAACCTGATTAAATTTGTTCTTTCTGACAGGTGATTATACTTCATCGTTGAAGAGTTAAACAATCTGGACATAAACTCTCATTTATATATGAGCACAGTTATGGTGAGAGATTTACATGTTTGTAGAACTGCAGTGTTCTACATTACCCCTTTCTCCCTTTCTCCACCTTTTCATTTACAGTGTGAGTGGAAGTACGGTCAAAATGGAAGTTTTAAATTTTGATCAGCCTCTGTATTTACAGCTATTGACAGATAAACTGGAGGTTGATGGGCAGTATGGAGACTCATTGTTGATGACAGTGGCCAGGCAGGAGACAACACTACGCTGCACGGGACCACCTCCGCTCCTCTTGTCTGTGTTTCAAGGAGTGATTGACGGAGTCAGAGGAAGGGACAGTGGGAGGGAGGGGAAGTGGGAGGAAGGGATGGTGGGAGGAAGGGGATATTAGAGGTTAGGAGTTAAGAGTAGGGGAATGGGGAAGATATATATATATATATATATATATATATATATATATATATATATATATATATATATCAAAAATATATCAACAGATGGGGTGGTAGGGGAAGTGGAATATTCAAACGGCTTCAGGAAGAAATCCAAATATTTTTCCTTGAAGCCTTTTTATCCACTTCTCCGAGGCTATGGGTCCCACAATTTACACCAGAGGTGGACCCCATCCTATATATATATATATATATATATATATATATATATATATATATATATATATAATATATATATGTCGTGCCGAATAGGCAGAACTTGCGATCTTGGCTTAAATAGCAACGCTCATCTTGCCATATAGGACAAGCGAAAATTTGTGTATGCAATAATTTCGCCAAAATCATTCTGAACCTAATGAAAAAAATATATTTCACTGTGTTTGTTTAGTATTAAATTATTGTAAACAAATCTAAAATATATTTAGCTGGGTTAGGCTAAAATAAATTGAGCTTGTTATAATAAGGTTAGGTAAGTTTTCTAAGTTCCTTTTGGTGCAAAATTATAAATTTTTACATCAACATTAATGAAAAAAATATATCTTTAAACGTATAAGAGAAAATTTTAGAAAGGACTTAATTTTAAATGAGTTCTTGCTAATTGACCAGTTTTACATATTCGGCACGACATATATATATATATATATATAATATACTGCTAGAGTGACTTACTGAAAATTCAGGCGAATGGTTGGTTGAGAACACTGTCTCCTCCTTTCATTATCCATATCTTGTGTCAATTTTTTTTCAAACTTTCTCGACATTTTTAACTGATTCGAGAGGACCACCACCTTCCTGACGAGGCTGTGGAATGACACTGGTTTCGCAATTTCATTTGTTGTTGTCGTTCTCCTGTTTGCTCGACGCTTTCCTCGTGTGATCCCAATTTATTTCTTTCTTGTTTTTCCCTCCTGTTACTCCTCAGGGATATCTTCTGAATCTTTTCTCTTCTTCTTCTCTTTTCTCTCAAAGTTGACCTTCCTCGGCTGGCAGCTGGATAATTGCATCGAATTTGTCTCTCTCATCCTTCCTCCAGACTGAGGTGAATCTATTTCTCTCTCTCTATCACTTATTGGTGAAAATATCCATCATGTCTGTGTGTATTAGGTGTATATTTTCGGTGTATGTTTACGTTGTGTGCATTTGTATATCGGAATGTTTACTATTTATACTATTTATGTCGGGTGTATGCCTGGGTGTGTTAGGTTATTGCTCTGTGTGTGTTTTAGGTGTACGTGTATGCAAGTTTGGCGTACATGATGTGTGTGCATTTTAAGTGCGTGTGTATATTACGTGTATGCGATATATGATTATGTTAAGTGTATATGCTGTGTATGTTTTTATTAAGGTGTAGGCCAGGACGCGATGTATGTGTACTCGCTAACTTGTACTCACGGAGTTGTGCGTGTGTGGGGTTGAGACTCAGCTTCTGGCCCTGCCTCCTTGACTACTCTGATTGGCAATGTGTGTGGGAGAGAGAGAGAGAGAGAGAGAGAGAGAGAGAGAGAGAGAGAGAGAGAGAGAAGGGGAGGGGAGACATGTGGCGAGCCAGTATTAAACAAACATTGCATCAGTAAGGGCTGTACCAGACATATACACGATTTCAATGCCGCAATCCACCAACACTACAACCCTCACCACCACACTCCTGCCATCCCTAAACACACCCCACCCGACCCGCTCACAGATTTCACACTTCACCACGAAGCCACAAATACATTTAATACAGAGACGGTAAGACCGCAGTGTATCAGGTCTGAGGCTGACGGGGAGGTGGGTGGCAACAACCTCCACCACCTCCTCCTCGTCTACCCCTCCTGTGCTATTCACTGCCCTACCAACCATTGTTGCTCGTCAAACAAGCCACTGATCGACGCTACTAAACGCTCACACCAGAACACTCACCACCTCGCAGCTGTTACAACTTTGCTCCAGTCTTTTAGCAATTGTGCTCGCTAGAGCACCACTACCACAGTCACCCTTCTCACTCCCCCTCACAACTGCAGTCTGTGAGTGCCCAGAGAGGAGAAATAGTAGAGAAAAGAGATAGGGAGGGAGAGAGAGAGAGAGAATTGAGAAACGATGATGGAAGCCTGGACCAGCCTCACCGAGTGGGTCCCCCTGCTAACTAACCACACGTCCCGGGAGACCAATGTAATACTTATGACCCTTGACGGATTTGCATCTAATGTGGCTCCTTCCCTCTCTTACACTTCCCCTCCCTACCCCTCTTTCCCCTACCATCAACCCCTACCTCCATCCCTGCTTCTCTTTTACTCCCCCAGCGATTTTTGTTTAAAACGAGAGTGGTGTTGCGTTTTCATGCTTTGATGCCCTTAAATTCTCCAGCCTACCACGGTATTTACATGCTATTTGAGAGGAGGGGGAGGAAATGGAAGAGGGGAGGAGGGGAAGAAGTGGAGGAAGGGGAGAAAGTGGGGGAAGTGGAGGAAGAGGAGGAGGAGGAGGAGGAGGTTGAATACAAGGAGAAATAAGACAAGTGGAGGAAAATAAAGGATAAAAATATAAAAGATAAGGAGAAGGAGAACTTTTCGCAACCTGGACGGTGTTAGGATGTGATCAGGACCTCACAGGTCTGGCTATGAAGACACAAGATACAGAAGTCTTGGTTCAAATAACTTATCGGTCAGGGTAGAGCTTCATCAAGTCATCAAACTTAACGAGGCTCTCTTTGCTGAGCGAAACGTTGTCCCGATAAAAAAAAAAACGTTCTACATATTGTGTCATCATACCCATACTACTGACCTGTTGCTGTCTGCGTAATCTGTCTCCTGCTAATTGGTCGTGGGTCGTAGATTTCTGCGCTTTACAATGGTGACTGTGCCTCTGTCACCCAGTGTCGTGGGCGAGCGTAGTTGGTGGAGTAGTGGGAAAGTGTAGTAGGTGAAGTAGTGATAATGTAGTGGGTGTAGTAGGAAGGTTGCAGTTGATGTAGTGAGACGATGAGGTGAGAATTGTCCTCCTGGAAGCATTTGATGTCGTTGCTTTAGCTAATTTTGTCACAATTCGGGCTGTGACACATGTCACCTCTGCTATCAGTTCACTAAATTCAGCTCTTTTTGTTTACATTTCCATTTGCATTAGTGTTCCATACTTTAAAATGCTTCTTACTTTTCTAATTTATATCCTCTTTCGCCATCCATTTTTTTTATATTTAACAAGCTTAGATACTCCCGCAATGGGTGACTCATTTACTCTTGGTGAAAGGTACGTCGTGGGAGCAAAACTTAGCTATGTTTTCCCTGTCATATTCCACCACACAGGATGGGTTTTATGCATATGGTAATGAAATCTGTTATCCCGAGCTGGGGGACTTCTGCTGGGCGATAAAATACTCTCAAACATTCAACTATGGATTCATTAGTTACGAGAGCTTCAAAGGTCTTGTTCTATCAGGGTCGGAGTTACCCTTGCTCGGGTGTTAGAGTGGAATGGGTTAGGGTTAGGGAGGGGTGGCTTGGGCTATATGGCGAGGGGGTTTCTATACAGGATTGTTTGCAATGAGGGTCTCCATGTGTGGGTGGAAATGACGTCTGATGGTGAATATGAATGCACTTGAAGGTGAGCCGGGGAGGGTATATGCAATGTTGGAAGGGTAAAGAGTATATTTGTTCTATGGTTAATATGTTTGTTAGAGACTGAGAATAGAGAGGAAAGAATAGTTGAAGAGACCTGATTTTCCCTATTTCTTCTCTTCCCTTTTTCTTTCATCTATGTATTGTTTTACACAATCTTTCAACTGTTCCCTCTCCATCATAGTTCTGTCCTGGTAAATGTTTACATAGACGTGCTTTTCTTTATTTTTATATTTTTTTCCCTATCATTCTGTTTCATAATTCTGGACTAAAAATAACCAGGTTTAGGGACGACGTTATAGGTTTAAAAATATCATCTTATCCTCAGGAAATTTGTCACACGCCATATATTTTCTAATACATTTGTGATTTCTATAATTGCTTTAATCTTTTAGTTTTAACCCTTGTATTTATCCCACCTTAAGTCGTTTTCCGCCCTATGGAAGTTCTAAGTTATCGGTATTTTTTTGTTCTTCCTCCCTTAATCAGTTCATTAAAGTTGTCTCGTTTTAAGTGATCGTCCTTGAAAAGATTATGCAATATATTTCCCTTTTCCCTTTCCAGCATCTTCCACTCTCTCTCTCTTTGCCATTTTTCCCCTAATTCTATCCACTTCTTCTCCCAGATTTTCTATTTCCTCTTTCTTGCTTCTGGTCAGTTGTTCTGATGCAATCATTCTTCTCTCGCATTGCTCATTTTCTTTCTTTGTCATTTTAAAAAGACCTTACATCTCCGGGAGATTGTTCAGCTTCACGTCCCATTCTTCAGTCATGTTGTATTTTAGTCAGACTAACATGAGATCTAAAAATTACCCCTTCGACTGCCTTCGTTCTTGTTCCATTTTTAATAGGCTCATCAACCAGCTCTTGGTATAACGATGTACTTTAGTTGATAAAATCGTGGTACTGCAATAAACGAGGTTGAGGTAATGCAGTGGTGAGATTCTGGGAGATAAGAGAGTGAAAGCAGAGAGGGTAATTGGTGAAGAGGGTCGGTAAAGCTATAGAAAGGGTGAGAGTGGGAGACAGTAAGACACTTAACTTTCCTGTTTAGAGTGTGTAAGTGTGGCCCATGTATACATATATTTATTATTCTAGCTATTCACTGAGTTATACTTGCCGATCTGTTTACTGGGGGTCGAGATTAGGTTCCTGTTCGCTCCTCCTAGACCCCTTTTGATCACCGTACCTGATGTCTAGCCTTTACAAAGCTCCTGAAGAGCGTAATGTTGCCACAGTGAAATATCAAATTAGTTGCACTTGTGTCCTTTTACCTTACTTATCATGTATAGTGTTGAGGCTGTGTATTGAGTTTGCACTACTCACTCATTCAACTCATTCCATTTTCAACTCCCCAAAAAGCCTAGATACGTCCTCATGGCTCGTCTATGTCTTCAGCTTCCACCTGTCTCCGCTTTATCATGGTCCTCCTAATTCAAATAGTTTATCTCTATCTATCTCACGAATTCCTCTTAAGGATCTGTATATCACAATTCTGTGTATCCTAGTCCTTCCCTCCGCCAGTTCAGTCAGGTTCAAGTTCTTCAACCTCTTCTTGCAGGGCCTTCCTCTCAGTTTTGAGACTAGTTTGGTTTCAAACCTTTGGAAGTCTTCGGAGCTTCTGCACGTGTTTGACCAAGAGGGAGCTCTACTCTTGGGCCATGTACTCAGTGACTGGTCTACCATGTGTAGTGCACAAAATTATGAAGGATTCTTTGTTCAGGTTCCTGAATGCTGTGTTTATTTCTCGTGTGTGTGTGTGTGTGTGTGTGTGTGTGTGTGTGTGTGTGTGTGTGTGTGTGTGTGTGTGTGTGTGTGTGTGTGTGTGTGTGTGTGTGCACGTGTTGGGGTTCCCCACATAAACATATCTCAAATTGCTGTAGTAATCAAACTTATGCTAATGTGCTTTTAACCCATCACTTATCACTGGAGGAGCTTATGATAGGGAGGGGAGAGTGTAGGGGAGAATCTAGGGGGGAAAAGCCTAGGGAAGACTTTAGGGAAGAGCCTAGAAAAGAGGAACAATGGGCACATACAACAGGGAAAAGGGTAGATTTGTTATGGGAACTGAAAAGAATGTAGTGGGTAGGAACTATGTTGGGGAGCCTGGTCATGGACCGGGCTGCGGGGGCGTTGACCCCCGAAACCCCCTTCAGGTAGACTCCAGGTGTGGCAGGAACTATGTTGTGGGGCAAGAACTATGTCATAGGGCAGGAACTATGCCCTAGGATAGAAACTCTGCCCTAGGACAGGAACTATGTCCTAGATCAGGAACTATGTCCTAGGTCAGTAGCTAAGTCCTAGGGCAGAAACTATGTTCTAGGTCAGGAACTATGTCCTAGGGCAGAAACTATGTCCAAGGGCAGGAACTATGTCCAAGGGCAGGAACTATATATGTACGTGTCTCTTGTCCTCTGGTAGCAGTGTCTAAGAACCCCAATGATCGCGAGTCGTCTCGTCATGTTAAATCACAAGAGTTATAGTAGGAACGGGGAAGATAATGAGATACAGCAGTAAAACAAAGAATATCTGTGGATAGTCAGAAACATAAGGAAGGTAAAGTTACCTTACCACTCTGAAGGAATTTTAAAGGGGTGGTTTATATCACTATATGACAAAAACCACCTCTTTAAAATCCCCTGAACCACCCCTTCCCCCTTTAAAACAACTAATTCCCGTCGTACTACTAGTAATACTAGAAATACTTTTCCAATACAATGCAACGTTTAAACACCTAACAATCTTGGATTGCGGTACTTTGTCAGAGGTTGGAAGTTGTATTGCGAGATGATCCTCGATCAGCGGTCGTTATATTGGTATATTAATGGATACTTTAGGGTCGTGTCTGGGATAATGCTTTCTTTAATAATAATGAATATCATTGTCAGGTTTATGGCAGGATAAGTGCTAGACACTTTCTGTCACCTTAAATAACACTGTGGGAGTCGTTACTCTCCAAGTGTTTGACACTTTTGGAGGTAAAACTAGGGATATAGGGATAGAAATAGGCATAAAAATGAGGAGAGGTGGTAAAATAGGGATTGAGAGAAATAGGGAGGTAGGGGAAAATTGAGACAGGGGTGGAGAGAAATGGGGAAAAATGCAAAGAGAGAGGATGGTAGACAAAACAGCCTGAGAAGAAACAACATGATAGATCTATAATCGGTGATATTAGTAGTGGGTCCATTCCAGCCTACACACTCAGACCTGTGACCCACACACAATAGTGGGTCCAACCCAGCCCACACAACCAGACTACTGACGCACAAAGTGACACACACACACACATACACACACACACACACACACACACACACACACACACACACACACACACACACACACACACACTGTGACAAGTCTGGTTGTTCATCACATGGTTTTGGAATGATATTGCGGGTGTAGAGTATGTGGTGTCTCAGGTAGTAAGAAGAGGAAGGAGACGGTAGCGGGTCATTGAGGTGGTAGATGGTGGTGGTAGTTGTGGATGGTGGTGGTAGCCGTGGATGGTGGTGGTAGTTGTGGATGGTGGTGGTAGTCGTGGATGGTGGTGGTAGTCGTGGATGGTGGTGGTAGTCTTGAATGGTGGTGGTAATAGCGGATGATGCTTAGGTGATGCGAAGATCTGGTAAGGGGAGAGAGAGTTTGGTGTGCGCGTAGAAGTGGCACAATTTGCCTCCGTTAGTGCCAGTCTGTCACCAAAGTTCTTGATGTAAACACAGAGCTTGAATCAAGGGGGCTGCGAACTGAACTTAAAATATAAACAATAACACTACCTCGGGGGCTTTAAGCTTTATTATTAATTCAGAAAGGTTTAAATAATAATCGAATAACCTTCGGGAACGACATTAATTACAGAGATTGCATGACTTCTAGGTCTACTCTGGGCTGGGCAAAAGCCTCCTGGGAAGGGCAGGATTGCGATTTAACCACTGAATGGTAGGTCGAAGCTTTTCGGAATTCAGACTGGGACAGTGTGTGTACTCACCTAGTTGACTCACCTAGTTGAGGTTGCGGGGGTCGAGTCCGAGCTCCTGGCCCCGCCTCTTCACTGATCGCTACTAGGTCACTCTCCCTGAGCCGTGAGCTTTATCGTACCTCTGCTTAAAGCTATGTATGGATCCTGCCTCCACTACATCGCTTCCCAAACTATTCCACTTACTGACTACTCTGTGGCTGAAGAAATACTTCCTAACATCCCTGTGATTCATCTGTGTCTTTAGCTTCCAACTGTGTCCCCTTGTTACTGTGTCCAATCTCTGGAACATCCTGTTTTTGTCCACCTTGTCAATTCCTCTCAGTATTTTGTATGTCGTTATCATGTCCCCCCTATCTCTCCTGTCCTCCAGTGTCGTCAGGTTGATTTCCCTTAACCTCTCCTCGTAGGACATACCTCTTAGCTCTGGGACTAGTCTTGTTGCAAACCTTTGCACTTTCTCTAGTTTCTTTACGTGCTTGGCTAGGTGTGGGTTCCAAACTGGTGCCGCATACTCCAATATGGGCCTAACGTATACGGTGTACAGGGTCCTGAACGATTCCTTATTAAGATGTCGGAATGCTGTTCTGAGGTTTGCTAGGCGCCCATATGCTGCAGCAGTTATTTGGTTGATGTGCGCTTCAGGAGATGTGCCTGGTGTTATACTCACCCCAAGATCTTTTTCCTTGAGTGAGGTTTGTAGTCTCTGACCCCCTAGACTGTACTCCGTCTGCGGCCTTCTTTGCCCTTCCCCAATCTTCATGACTTTGCACTTGGTGGGATTGAACTCCAGGAGCCAATTGCTGGACCAGTTCTGCAGCCTGTCCAGATCCCTTTGTAGTTCTGCCTGGTCTTCGATCGAGTGTATTCTTCTCATCAACTTCACGTCATCTGCAAACAGGGACACCTCAGAGTCTATTCCTTCCGTCATGTGTGTGTGTGTGTGTGTGTGTGTGTGTGTGTGTGTGTGTGTGTGTGTGGATAACCTGCAAATTCCATCTCTCACCAACACAAAAACTACCTGGGGAAAATCTCTCGAGCCTCAGAAGGGTCCTAGCAACTACTCAACTATCAAAATAGACCCCGTTCACTAAGTGTCACAATGTGTGTTGTGACCGATCGTTGGCGTCATGAAGAAACAGTTTTATAGTGGTCACTCAAAATATAAAAATCACTAAAAAGAAGTGTGATCAAGGCAATTATTAGTAGTGCAAATACTTCACAATGGTAAATTTGTAATAATATTATTGGGACCATTTCACTGGGCATATTATCAATTAGTTTGAGTTATAAACAGGAAATAATTATTAACCGTGCCTTTAGATTACGGATCACTCTTTTAACTTACATTTACAGGTAAGTATTCATCTCACAGAATAAGGATTTTTCTCCCAGACTGCTGACTTTAGGCACTGGAGGGCAGTCGGTTGGGAAGACCTCAGCTAGGTGCATTCTGCACACCTGACGTCTGCTATACGGTATGCGCGGGAGACAGTGATCATATGGTTCTTCATTTGTTGTAATCCAGAAGCAATATTTGTCCAGGATATGTGTGAGGGTTAGATTATCATCTCAGTCTGCGAAGGCAGAAACTACCTCATATCAATGAAGTTGTTAAAAGTATCGACAGTATGAGAGATGGATCGGACCTAGTTTTGAAGATTTTAGGTCTGGGAGTCAGGGATTCATGGCATTTTTCTCTCCAACGGAAAATTTCTCATTACTGTATTAATTTTCTATTTTTTCCCCCCTGATATGTTTTGTAATTTCCAGACGAGTCATTCATGTGTCTTTGTTTAAGAAGACACACTGGCAACACTTGGGTATCTTCACTGCCAAAATCTTTTAGTCTGAGCAGCTGACTTCTTCCACTGAATACAGAGGCGACTGTCGTATTGGAGACACCAGAGGAAGTGGAAAGATAATTTAAAGGTGTTCAGTCCTTTAGTCTTGAAGAACTGAAATTTGTTCACTTCCTTAGCCTTGATTGAAGATGTTAATTCTCTCAACCTAAAACATATTTCCTCTACTGTTTTTGCATTCGACATAAGAAGCCTGCTGGGCAGGCGGTAAGTTTCTGTATGAAAGTGTTTCACCAGCTTGTCAGTCTTCCATACCATTAATATACAAATGCTCTTTAGTTGAGCAACACACCTGGAACAGTCTGGACAGTGACATAGTGGAGGCAGGAACCATACATAGTTTGAAGACGAAGTTTGATAATTCTCATGGAGCAGGCAGAGAGAGGACCTAGTAGTGATCAGTGAAGAGGCGGGGCCAGGAGCTATGACTCGACTCCCTGCAACCACACATAGGTGAGTACATCTCAGCATCCTGGCTGCCAATAATCTGAAAGCTCTCATGGTCGTGTGTGATGGAGGCGACGAGTACGGGTTATAGAAGCTTACATGTTACAAGCAAAAATAGGAAAGATTCCAGACTACTGGAAATGCCTTTAGCTTTATTCCTGAAGATAAACTCTAACACACAGTTCAAGAGACATCCAATACACTTAGAAGGCGTGAACAATGGCAGACATTTGAAGGTAAAAGACAAATGTCTGTATATCAAGGCAGTTCACCCTAAGCTGATACCTGGGAATGATCTTCCATTAGCTACTTCTCGACATTGCAATATGTCAGCCGGATGAACTCTGATGCACACACACACACACACACACACACACACACACACACACACACACACACACACACACACACACACACACACACACACACAAACACACACACAAACACACACACAAACACACAATCGCTGAAACGGACTTCAAAGAGGCGAAGAAAAGAGAGTAAAAGTGGTGTTAAACACTAATTGAACATCTTAAGAATACGTCAGGAGTCAAGAGGAAAACAAAATTTCTCTGCAAGAGTACAGCGACTCGCTTCATATATCCTAACTTTCTGCATGCTACTTCTAGAATCTTTTAAAGGTAATTCTTTGTCAAGTTAGTCGGGATAGCTAAGTTACAGTTAGTTCCCCATTTACCGTCACATAAAAAGATAAGACGTAGGTAATTAACTAAGTATTCTAACAGATATCCCGTTAATTAGTTAGCTAGTACACAGAGAACTAATTAAAGATCATTTAGTTACTGCTAGTTAATCAAGTAGAAGTTAGAATAATGGTAGACGCAGTTCTAGGTGTGTTACTGAAGTTAGCAGGAAGTTACTAGTTAGTAAGGGGGAGGAGGGGAAAAGGAAGAGGAGAGAAAGAAAAGGGGAGAAAGGGAAGAGAAGAGAAGAGAAGAGAGGAGAGCACAAAAGTTGGGTAGTGAACAACGTAGGAGGGGAGAGAGGGTTAAGGGAAGACTTTCTGTAGACTATTTTGATTGTATTCACGATAGAAACGATAAACCCTTAGGGGGGATTACATAGCCCTGGGGGGGGGAACCAACTATGACCATATTTTTAAAGGGATGAACTGGTAAGCCAGCGGAAGACTGACTTGCTGGTCCACCCGTCCACCCAATTGTCCTCAAAGATTTGTTAAGTCATACCATAAATTAATGAAAGATGCTGGATTTCACCTTACGATACAGATAAAGCAAATGAGATAGTAATTATGAAGAAGGTAGATTATAGTGGAAAAATGAGCATATTGTTTGAAGACGGGGGAACTTACGTGCGTCTTAAGCTTCACTGTCTTAATCTCACCTAAGTTCACATCTTAAGTGTGTTATTTCTTCACTACAAGCGGCAATAAGAGTCAGACTCTGGGTTAAGGGAGATCGTGTCTGACGATATCGTAATGACACGATTACAAACAAACCATACCACGGACGGGGATAGAACCCGCGATCAGAGAGTCATTATGCTCCAGACCGACGCGCTAGCCACTGGGCCAGCTGGCGACAAGATTCGTCCAACTAGGTATATTCATACACCATAGAAAGGTTAGCATAAGCACCACTGTGATCACAAATACAAGTTTTTGACTCTCTGATTGCGAATTCTATCCCCGCCCGTGGTATGATTTGTGAGGGAGATCGCCAGCTACTAGCTTGAAATATTTCTATTTACGAACAAACGTAAAACAAAACAAATTTATATTATAATTACGATCATCAACAAACTCCCCTTTACCATCAAGACATAATATCGGGTGAGTTAAGTTAGTCAGTGGACACTTAGCCAGTTGTAGCACTTTGTCTGGCTCAAGAGCACTTCCAGCGGTAGTCGGTAATTTTTTCTCCATTAACCCGCCACGACCTCCACAACCTCGCTGCTTTTGAGAGTCTGCTGGAAAGTCTGCTCTATTTTGATGTCTTTTATTATTTAAGTTTATGTTTTATTCTGTCCGTCTGTTTCTGTCTCTCCCTGTCTATCTGTGCGTCTCTCTCTCTCTCTCTCTCTGTCTCTCTCTCTCTCTCTGTACTCATCAATATGTACTCAACACTCACATAAAACGTTTATTCGCTACACCACAAAGCAGATGCAGTACTTTTTTTCCCCCAGGATGAGGTGGGTGGTGTGTGTGTGTGTGTGTGTGTGTGTGTGTGTGTGTGTGTGTGTGTGTGTGTGTGTGTGTGTGTGTGTGTGTGTGTGTGTGTGTGTGTGTGTCAGCAGCAGCAAGAACAGGACGAACACTTATTTTTGGCTCAATGAAAGCTTTTCCTATTAGTATATATATGTATATATATACATACACACACACATATATATATATATATATATATATATATATATATATATATATATATATATATATATATATATATATATATATATATATATATATATATATAATGAATATTTCCTGCAGATCCTCAGAACCAGAGTGTGCACCCGAGGTACAAAAGCGTTACCTCTCTGAACCGCAACACTGAGCCACTGGAACATAAAATTAACTACTCTAACATTATTTGTCTTCCTAACGAGTCTTCCGCTCAGTTCCTTCGCGACGCTGATGCCGACTTTTCCCACGCTGTCGTTACTAGGTTTGTGGGACTAATTAATTAAAGCTGGTGGAAAAAATAGGTGCAATGTTTCACCCTCAAGAACTTCTCTACGTTTTGCCCTGGAATGGCGACTGTTGTTGCCATTTTCCACAACAAAACCATAAGAACAACGGAATAGAAGAACAACAGAACATAACAACGGAGGAACAAGAGAACACAGGAACACTGTAGAAGGACTACTGGCTCAAGCTTGAGAAATCATGCTGGGTGTAATAATCAAGCTTTATAAAGCTTTTCAAATTATAACTGCTTCAATAGCTAAGTTTTAGAAAGCTTTTCAGAGGTATACCGCTAGGTGTTATACCTCACAGGCTGGACGCACCAGGTGTATACCTCTCAGTAGGAATGCCCTGGAGGTATACCACCAGGTGTTATCTCAGACAGAGATATATCCAGAGGTATACCACCAGGTATTATCTCACACAGAGATATATCCAGAGGTATACCACCAGGTGGTATCCCTCACAGCAGGGACGCCGTAGAGGTATACCACCAGGTGATATTCCTCACAGCTGGTGATATATCACACCTGGTGATATTCCTCACAGCAGGGATGCCCCAGAGATATACCACCAGGTGGTATCCCTCACAGCAGGGACGCCCCAGAGATATACCACCAGGTGGTATCCCTCACAGCAGGGACGCCCCAGAGCTATACCACCAGGTGATATCCCTCACAGCAGGGACGCCCCAGAGATATACCACCAGGTGGTATCCCTCACAGCAGGGACGCCCCAGAGATATACCACCAGGTGATATTCCTCACAGCAGGGACGCCCCAGAGATATACCACCAGGTGGTATCCCTCACAGCAGGGACGCCCCAGAGATATACCACCAGGTGGTATCCCTCACAGCAGGGACGCCCCAGATGTATACCACCAGGTGGTATCCCTCACAGCAGGGACGCCCCAGATGTACACCACCAGGTGGTATCCCTCACAGCAGGGACGCCCCAGAGGTATACCACCAGGTGGTATCCCTCACAGCAGCGACGCCCCAGAGGTATACCACCAGGTGGTATCCCTCACAGCAGCGACGCCCCAGAGGTATACCACCAGGTGGTATCCCTCACAGCAGCGACGCCCCAGAGGTATACCACCAGGTGGTATACCTCACAGCAGCGACGCACCAGAGGTATACCACCAGGTGGTATCCCTCACAGCAGGGACGCATTAATACTGTGGATATAAAACAGATTGTCATTACTACAATTAAATATAATTTGTCTCTTTTATGAGAACAATGATCAAGGTTTTTGTTGCTTCGATTTTCCTTTTCTGAACTGACCAGATTAATGGAGATTATCTTGTTGTAATAATAATAATAATAATAATAATAATAATAATAATAATAATAATAATAATAATTAATATTGTTATTAATATTTTCATTATTTGAGCGTTGATTAAGCTACTGTTACTCGTTTTATCATTTGTTCTTCTCTTCCTCCTCTCACCGTCTTCCTAACCTAGCTTTACCCTCTTCCTCGTCTCTTTTTCCTCACTTTGTCATCCACTTCTCTTACAGCTTTACTCTCTTTTCTCCTCTCCTTCACACCCTCTCCACTCACCATTCATTCTCTGTTTCTATCCATCAGGCATTCTTTCGTTCCTCTGTTTCCTCCTCTTTGTCTCTGTCTCTCTTTTCTCTCTCTCTCTCTCTCTCTCTCTCTCTCTCTCTCTCTCTCTCTGTCTCTCTCTCTCTCTCATGTGCATCACTTAGGTATCTTTATTGCCGAGATGTTTCGCCTGGGATATCTCACCCGAAGACTTGTAAATGGTTCAGGACGGACCGAAACGTCGTCAAAAGCTTCTCTCTTGTGTGTGCGGGTTGTTTGTGTATGTCTCACTTGCCTTGGAGAGAGAACTCTCTTCTACACGGGAGAACACAAGTGCTGTGCAGGGTACCTTTACTAGCGTAGTTTCTCCTGTTTTCTCTCTGCCTCTCCTTCTCCTCCTCCTCACCTTTCCTCTTCTAGTCTCCAACTCTCCTATCCTCCTCTTTATTTCGCCTCTAACTATTTTTCTGTGGACTATCTAATAATAGTAGTTAGTCCTCCATCGACTTCTTTCTTTTCACTTAGCTTTCTTTCCTACTTCCTTGTCTCTCATAATTATCCTCCTCCCCTCTCCTTCCTCTCCCACCCTTTCTCATTTCCTCTCCTATCCTCATTTACTCCTACCATTTCCCTTCTCTTGTCTTCCTTTTCAATCACCCGTTCTTCCCTGTTCAAACATTCCTACCTCCTTTCACTCAAACTCCCCCCCTTTTACCCCCTCTTATTCCATCTCTTTCCCCCCCTCTCCTTACCCCCACACAGGCACTTCCCATTGACGCCTCATAATCACGGTCAGGTAATTCCTAACAATCAGTCTTTTGCAATTAACGAATGTGTACAAGATTAAATCTACACTCGGGGTGTGTTGTATGAGGGAGCCGCTGGGGTCAGCACCGCAGGGTGTGTTGTGATGCGCGTCTCTGGTGTGGGATGCTGTGCCAGAGACCTGACAGAGGGCCTTGTTGAGTGTCTTTATAATCCGAGTCTGTGCGTGTCCTTGTAATCTGAGTCCGTGCGTGTCCTTGTAATCTGAGTGCGTGCGTGTCCTTGTAATCTGAGTGTGTGCGTGTCCTTCTAATCTGAGTGCGTGCGTGACCTTGTAATCTGAGTGCGTGCGTGACCTTCTAATCTGAGTGTGTGCGTGACCTTGTAATCTGAGTGCGTGCGTAATCTTGTAGTCTGAGTGCGTGCGTGCGTGACCTTGTAATCTGAGTGCGTGCGAGACCTTGTAATCTGAGTGCGTGCGTGACCTTCTAATCTGAGTGTGCGTGACCTTGTAATCCGAGTGCGTGCGTGACCTTGTAATCTGAGTGCGTGCGTGCGTGACCTTGTAATCTGAGTGCGTGCGTGACCTTGTAATCTGAGTGCGTGCGTGACCTTGTAATCTGAGTGCGTGCGTGCGTGACCTTGTAATCTGAGTGCGTGCATGGGTTGAACAACGAGAGGTCACAATACGTCACATTCCCGTCCAAGGCCACTGTTACTGGAACATATTCCCTGTCATTCCGACAGACCGTAACCTCGCTTCTACAACATCAAATTTCTTAACAGCTTCTGCCAACTTGTCGAGTATTGGTGTCTGGGGCAACAAGGATATAGAGATGCGTTATAAAGACGATGACTATCTTAGAAGTAAATATCTAAGACTGACTCTTTCAAAAATGTGTCAAACTTTCTACATTGCTGTTCTGTTTATTTTAGGAATCTTCCATCAATAATCGTCTCATCCTCTGAGCATGTCTTTGTTGATAAAGGACACTTGATCCAAGGAACTGGAGCAATTCCGTTCCTCGGTTAAATTATGATTACTTCTTAAAATTAATATATTTCATTATTGATAAAAAATATACCCACACATTATATATATAAATAAATAAATATATATATATATATATATATATATATATATATATATATATATATATATATATATTTTTTTTTTTCAACAAGTCGGTCGTCTCCCACCGAGGCAGGGTGACCCAAAAAAGAAAGAAAATCCCCCCAAAAAAAAATACTTTCGTCATCATTCAACACTTTCACCACACTCACACATTATCACTGTTTTTGCAGAGGTGCTCAGAATACAACAGCTTAGAAGCATATACGTATAAAGATACACAACATATCCCTCCAAACTGCCAATATCCCAAACCCCTCCTTTAAAGTGCAGGCATTGTACTTCCCATTTCCAGGACTCAAGTCCGACTATATAAAAACAACCGGTTTCCCTGAATCCCTTCACTAAATATTACCCTGCTCACACTCCAACAGATCGTCAGGTCCCAAGTATCATTCGTCTCCATTCACTCCTATCTAACACGCTCATGCACGCTTGCTGGAAGTCCAAGCCCCTCGCTCACAAAACCTCCTTTACCCCCTCTTATATATATATATATATATATATATATATATATATATATATATATATATATATATATATATATATATATATATATATATATATATATATATATATATATATATATATATATATATATATATATATATATATATATATATATATATATTGATAAATTAGACACATGTGCAACTCTTGGGTATCTTTATTGAGGAAACGTTTCGCCACACAGTGGCTTCATCAGTCCATACGTAGGAGAAACTTGAAGAACAGGAGAAGAATGAGGTAATCAGTCCCTCAACCTTGAGTCGATGTGGTCAGTCCATCAATCTTGAATAGAATACGGCATACGTGCTGAGAAGGAGCTTATAAACCGTTGGCAGGAGAGGTGCAGCAGTCATAGGTCGTGTAACATTTGTTCAATGTTGAAGTAGGTCGTGCCCAAGAATTAGGCAAGCGAAGAATTCCCAAGTATTAAGATCCCAAGAAGTTGCAGTGTCTGACAGGTTTGTAGATGAATGGTTCAGAGAACCGACATGTTGATAAATTAGACACATGTGTCTAATTTATCAACATGTCGGTTCTCTGAACCATTCATCTACAAACATATATATATATATATTTATATATATATATATACATTTATATATATACGTATATATATGGGTGTGTGTGTGCATGTGATGTTGGCCCATTGTCACCCGACAGTGGACCAACATCACCTGACAATGGACCAACATCACCTGACAATGGACCAACATCACCTGACAATGGACCAACATCACCTGACAATGGACCAGCATCACCTGGTAGTGGACCAACATCACCTGACAGTGGACCAACATCACCTGACAATGGACCAACATCACTTGACAATGGACCAACATCACCTGACAGTGGACCAACAACACCTGTCAGTGGACCAACATCACCTGACAGTGGACCAACATCACCTGACTATGGACCAACATCACCTGTCACTGGACCAACATCACCTGACAGTGGACCAACATCACCTGGAGTTTACCTGGAGAGAGTTCCGGGGGTCAACGCCCCCGCGGCCCGGTCTGTGACCTGGCCTCCTGGTGGATCAGAGCCTGATCAACCAGGCTGTTGCTGCTGGCTGCACGCAAACCAACGTACGAGCCACAGCCCGGCTGATCAGGAACCGACTTTAGGTGCTTGTCCAGTGCCAGCTTGAAGACTGCCAGGGGTCTGTTGGTAATCCCCCTTATGTGTGCTGGGAGGCAGTTGAACAGTCTCGGGCCCCTGACACTTATTGTATGGACTCTTAAAGTGCTAGTGACATCCCTGCTTTTCATTGGGGGGATGGTGCATCGTCTGCCAAGTCTTTTGCTTTCGTAGTGAGTGATTTTCGTGTGCAAGTTCGGTACTAGTCCCTCTAGGATTTTCCAGGTGTATATAATCATGTATCTCTCCCTCCTGCGTTCCAGGGAATACAGGTTTAGGAACCTCAAGCGCTCCCAGTAATTGAGGTGTTTTATCTCCGTTATGCGCGCCGTGAAAGTTCTCTGTACATTTTCTAGCACCTGACAGAGGACCAACATCACCTGACAGTGGACCAACATCACCTGACAGTGGACCAACATCACCTGACAATGGACCAACATCACCTGACAGTGGACCAACATCACCTGACAATGGACCAACATCACCTGACCGTGGACCAACATCACCTGACAGTGGACCAACATCACCTGACAGTGGACCAACATCACCTGACAGTGGACCAACATCACCTGACAGTGGACCAACATCACCTGACAGTGGACCAACATCACCTGACAGTGGACCAACATCACCTGTCAGTGGACCAACATCACCTGACAGTGGACCAACATCACCTGACAATGGACCAACATCACCTGACAATGGACCAGCATCACCTGGCAGTGGACCAGCATCACCTGTCAGTGGACCAACATCACCTGTCAGTGGACCAACATCACCTGACAGTGAACATAAGAACATAAGAACGAAGGAACACTGCAGAAGGCCTACTGGCCCATGCGAGGCAGGTCCAAGTCTCCTACCGGCTTAAGCCAATGCACCCAACCTAGTCAGGTCAGGTCACATTGACTTAAGGGAGGAACACGGCAACCGACCTGGTAGCACAAGCTATCAGGTCTAACTCACACCCACCCACATCTACTCATGTATTTATCCAACCTATTTTTAAAGCTACACAACGTTCTAGCCTCTATAACGGTACTTGGGAGTTTGTTCCACTCATCCACAACTCTATTACCAAACCAGTACTTTCCTATATCCTTCCTGAATCTGAATTTTTCCAACTTAAAACCATTGCTGCGAGTCCTGTCTAGGCTAGATATTTTCAGCACACTATTTACATCCCCTTTATTTATTCCTGTCTTCCATTTATACACCTCAATCATATCCCCCCTAATTCTACGTCTTTCTAGAGAGTGCAGTTTCAGGGCCCTTAGTCTATCCTCATAGGGAATGTTTCTGATACATGGGATCAACTTTGTCATCCTCCTTTGTACATTTTCCAGAGAATTTATATCCATTCTGTAATACGGTGACCAAAACTGTGCAGCATAATCTAAATGAGGCCTAACCAAGGATGTATAGAGTTGAAGAACAACCTGAGGACTCCTATTATTTATGCTTCTTGATATGAAGCCAAGGATTCTATTAGCTTTATTGCGAACACTTATGCACTGTTGTCTTGGTTTCAGATTACTGCTAACCAGAACTCCTAAATCTTTTTCGCAATCCGTAATATTAAGATCTACATTATTTAGTTTATATGTGGCATGGTTATTGTCCTGTCCAACATTTAGAACTTTGCATTTGTCTATATTAAACTGCATCTGCCATTTCTCCGACCACTGCATCAGTCTATTCAAATCTTCCTGGAGTGCTCGAATGTCCTCGTCAGAATGAATTCGACGGCCTATTTTGGTGTCATCGGCAAACTTGCCGATGTCGCTCTTTATGCCCTCATCTATGTCGTTTATGTAGATTGTGAACAGCAGGGGGCCCAACACTGACCCCTGTGGAACACCGCTCGTGACACTTCCCCACTCTGATTTCTCCCCATTTATGCAAACTCTCTGCTGCCTATTTGTTAACCATGCCTCTATCCAGGAAAAAATTTCTCCTCCTATTCCATGTGCTTTAATTTTCCTCAACAGTCTCTGATGTGGGACCCTGTCAAAAGCCTTACTGAAGTCCATATACACAATATCATATTCATTACCATGATCTACCTCCTCAAATACCTTAGTGAAAAAAGTTAATAAATTCGTAAGGCAGGAACGCCCCTTTGTAAAACCATGCTGAGATTCGTTGATTAATTTATGCTTTTCAAGGTGGCTACGAACTGCCTCGGCAATTATTGATTCCATAAATTTTCCCACTATGGAGGTCAGGCTTATTGGTCTATAGTTCGAAGCTAAGGACCTGTCACCTGCTTTGAAAATAGGTATCACATTTGCCATTTTCCACTTATCTGGCACCATGCCAGTTTGTAGTGATATGTTGAAAAGATTAGCCAAAGGTGTGCTAAGCTCCTCTTTACATTCCTTTAGAACCCTTGCATACAGTTCATCAGGGCCTGGGGATTTGTTAGGTTTTAATTTATCTATTTGCCTAAGGACCATGTCACTTGTGACCCTAATAGTGCACAGTTTATTATCGTCCTGTTCTACATAATTTTTCATTACTGGAATATCGCTGGTATCCTCCTGTGTAAAAACTGAGAGGAAGTATGTGTTAAAAATTCTACACATTTCCTTATCACTGTCAGTGAGCTGACCCGAGGAACTTTTGAGTGGGCCTATCTTGTCCCTGATCTTACTTCTGTATACCTGAAAGAATCCTTTTGGGTTAGTCTTCGATTCTCTTGCAACTTTAACCTCATAATCTCTTTTTGCTTTTCTAATTCCCTTTTTTATTTCTCTCTTTAACTGAATATATCGATTTCTCAATTGCCCCTCTCCTCTTTTGATTTGCCTATATATGCCTCTCTTTTGACCAATCAGATATTTTAATCTATTGTTCATCCATTTAGGATCATTTTTGTTTGATCTGATTTCCCTATTTGGAACATAATTTGACTGAGCAGCTAGAACTATGCCCTGGAAAGCATCATATCGGCAACCATCACCACCTACCTGACCCTTAGTCAGGTCATTCCAGTTCAGCCCACCTAAGTAATTTTTCAGTCCTATGAAATCAGCCAAGCGAAAGTCAGGGACGGAGACTTGATTGCCATTATTAGGGGAATTCCATGATATATTAAAACTGAGTGATTTGTGATCACTTTCCCCAAGCTCATCATTAACCTCAAGATTATTAATTAGTGTTTCCCTACTGGCAAGAACCAAGTCAAGGAGGTTATTTCCCCTAGTTGGCTCTGTCACAAACTGTTTTAAAAAACAATCCTGGATCGTATCAAGAAAGTCACCTGACTCTAAATTTCTTGTCAAATTGCTCCAGTCAATCTGTCTATAGTTGAAATCTCCCATTAGCACAACATTTTCGTATGTAGATGCCTTACGAATTTCGTCCCATAGAAGTTTACTGCACTCCCTATCAAGATTTGGGGCCCTGTAAATCACACCCAAAATTAGTTTTTCTCGGCCCTCGAGAAGCTGTAACCAAACAGATTCAGTGGCTGACGCTTCTAATTTAATATCTTGTCTAACACAACAATTTAAATTGTCTCTGACATACATCGCTACTCCACCACCTTTCCTGTTGACCCTGTCAGTGTGGAATAATTTATAGCCTTGTATGTGACATTCAGAGAGCATCTCTCTATCTTTCAGATTGAGCCAGGTCTCTGTTATAGCAATAATATCTATGTTTCCTGCACTTGCAATTAATCTTAGCTCATCTATCTTATTTCTTACACTCCTGCTATTAGTATAGTAAACCTTAAGGGAGCTAGTCCCTTGCTGCCCTCTGCTGTCCCCCTTTGTTTGCTGACCTGATCTATTGTCTTTATTTATAACTTCATGCTGAATGCCTTTTATACATTTACTGTTTCCAACCCAAGTGTTGCAACCTGCTTGTTTCCCACACACACCCATACCTCTATCTTCCATCAGTTTAAAATCATAGGCATTTCACCAATGGCCTTCTCAATCGAGTCTGCAAGTGCTACCACCCCAGCCCCAGAGAGATGTACCCCATCCCTTGCATACATATCATGTTTGCCATAAAAGTTGTTCCAGTTGTCAATGAATGGGATTGCAAGTTCCTTGCAGTATCTGTCTAGCCAGCAATTTACGCCAATTGCCCTAGACAACCATTCATTTCCTACTCCCCTTCTAGGCAAGATGCTACATATGATTGGGATCCCTCCCTTAGACTTAATGAAATCTATAGCTGACCTGTACTTATCTAGCAGCTCTTCTCTCCTACCCTTCCCAATATCATTTCCACCAGCACTGAGACAGATAATGGGCTTGTTCCCATTACCTGACATGATATTATCCAGCCTGTTGACAATGTCCCCAACACCAGCTCCAGGGAAGCACACTCTATCTCTCATCTTCTTATTCCTATTACAAAAAGCACGGTCAATATATCTTACCTGAGAGTCACCAACCACAAGAATGCGCTTACCTCCATTAGCAGGGGCAGTAGTACCCTTACCTTCACTGGCCACTGAAGTACATTCATCCTGAAGAACAGAGAAGCGATTTCCTACCTTCAGATCTTCACTCTTAACTTTCCTTACTCTGATGCGCCTTCCATTACTGTGAACCACTCGCCACTTGTAGCAGGTGCTGGACTGCACCTCACTGCTGGTAGCCGTTGCTACCTCCCCAACTACAGCCTCCTCACAGCGAGAGACAGACTGCACCTCACTTGAAGCCTCATTCCCCACAACTCCAGCCACCTCACACTCTCTCCCAGACCCATTGAAGTGGTCCTTCAGCCTCCTAATCTCCTCCTGGAGAAGCAAGACCTCCTCCTTCAACTCTCCAACCTCAATTTTTAAAACACTGCAGAAGCAAGCCATGCTTTGTAACCGTCCACACTAATCCCCAAAGCAGCTCAGGGTCTGTGACCTCACGTGACGACTGACCACTGACAGTGGACCAACATCACCTGACAGTGGACCAACATCACCTGACAGTGGACCAACATCACCTGACAATGGACCAACATCACCTGACAGTGGACCAACATCACCTGACAATGGACCAACATCACCTGACAGTGGACAAACATCACTTGACAATGGACCAACATCACCTGACAATGGACCAACATCCCCTGACAGTGGACCAACATCACCTGACAGTGGACCAACATCACCTGACAGTGGACCAACATCACCTGACAGTGGACCAACATCACCTGACAGTGGACCAACATCACCTGACAATGGACCAACATCACCTGACAGTGGACCAACATCACCTGACAGTGGACCAACATCACCTGACAGTGGACCAACATCACCTGACAGTGGACCAACATCACCTGTCAGTGGACCAGCATCAACTAGCAGTGGACCAACATCACCTGACAGTGGACCAACATCACCTGACAGTGGACCAACATCACCTGACAATGGACCAACATCACCTGACAGTGGACAAACATCACTTGACAATGGACCAACATCACCTGACAATGGACCAACATCACCTGACAGTGGACCAACATCACCTGACAGTGGACCAACATCACCTGACAGTGGACCAACATCACCTGACAGTGGACCAACATCACCTGTCAGTGGACCAGCATCACCTGGCAGTGGACCAACATCACCTGACAATGGACCAACATCACCTGACAGTGGACCAACATCACCTGACAGTGGACCAACATCACCTGACAGTGGACCAACATCACCTGACAGTGGACCAACATCACCTGACAGTGGACCAACATCACCTGTCAGTGGACCAGCATCACCTGGCAGTGGACCAACATCACCTGACAATGGACCAACATCACCTGGAGTTTACCTGGAGAGAGTTCCGGGGGTCAACGCCCCCGCGGCCCGGTCTTTGACCTGGCCTCCTGGTGGATCAGAGCCTAATCAACCAGGCTGTTGCTGCTGGCTGCACGCAAACCAACGTACGAGCCACAGCCCGGCTGATCAGGAACTGACTTTAGGTGCTTGTCCAGTGCCAGCTTGAAGACTGCCAGGGGTCTGTTGGTAATCCCCCTTATGTGTGCTGGGAGGCAGTTGAACAGTCTCGGGCCCCTGACACTTATTGTATGGTCTCTTAACGTGCTAGTGACACCCCTGCTTTTCATTGGGGGGATGGTGCATCGTCTGCCAAGTCTTTTGCTTTCGTAGTGAGTGATTTTCGTGTGCAAGTTCGGTACTAGTCCCACTAGGATTTTCCAGGTGTATATAATCATGTATCTCTCCCTCCTGCGTTCCAGGGAATACAGGTTTAGGAACCTCAAGCGCTCCCAGTAATTGAGGTGTTTTATCTCCGTTATGCGCGCCGTGAAAGTTCTCTGTACATTTTCTAGGTCGGCAATTTCACCTGCCTTGAAAGGTGCTGTTAGTGTGCAGCAATATTCCAGCCTAGATAGAACAAGTGACCTGAAGAGTGTCATCATGGGCTTGGCATCCCTAGTTTTGAAGGTTCTCATTATCCATCCTGTCATTTTTCTAGCAGATGCGATTGATACAATGTTATGGTCCTTGAAGGTGAGATCCTCCGACATGATCACTCCCAGGTCTTTGACGTTGGTGTTTCGCTCTATTTTGTGGCCAGAATTTGTTTTGTACTCTGATGAAGATTTAATTTCCTCATGTTTACCATATCTGAGTAATTGAAATTTCTCATCGTTGAACTTCATATTGTTTTCTGCAGCCCACTGAAAGATTTGGTTGATGTCCGCCTGGAGCCTTGCAGTGTCTGCAATGGAAGACACTGTCATGCAGATTCGGGTGTCATCTGCAAAGGAAGACACGGTGCTGTGGCTGACATCCTTGTCTATGTCGGATATGAGGATGAGGAACAAGATGGGAGCGAGTACTGTGCCTTGTGGAACAGAGCTTTTCACCGTAGCTGCCTCGGACTTTACTCTGTTGACGACTACTCTCTGTGTTCTGTTAGTGAGGAAATTATAGATCCATCGACCGACTTTTCCTGTTATTCCTTTAGCACGCATTTTGTGCGCTATTACGCCATGGTCACACTTGTCGAAGGCTTTTGCAAAGTTTGTATATATTACATCTGCATTCTTTTTGTCTTCTAGTGCATTTAGGACCTTGTCGTAGTGATCCAATAGTTGAGACAGACAGGAGCGACCTGTTCTAAACCCATGTTGCCCTGGGTTGTGTAACTGATGGGTTTCTAGATGGGTGGTGATCTTGCTTCTTAGGACCCTTTCAAAGATTTTTATGATATCGGATGTTAGTGCTATTGGTCTGTAGTTCTTTGCTGTTGCTTTACTGCCCCCTTTGTGGAGTGGGGCTATGTCTGTTGTTTTTAGTAACTGTGGGACGACCCCCGTGTCCATGCTCCCTCTCCATAGGATGGAAAAGGCTCGTGATAGGGGCGTCTTGCAGTTCTTGATGAACACAGAGTTCCATGAGCCTGGCCCTGGGGCAGAGTGCATGGGCATGTCATTTATCGCCTGTTCGAAGTCATTTGGCGTCAGGATAACATCGGATAGGCTTGTGTTAATCAAATTTTGTGGCTCTCTCATAAAAAATTAATTTTGATCTTCGACTCTCAGTCTGGTTAGCGGCTTGCTAAAAACTGAGTCATATTGGGACTTGAGTAGCTCACTCATTTCCTTGCTGTCATCTGTGTAGGACCCATCTTGTTTAAGAAGGGGCCCAATACTGGACGTTGTTCTCGATTTTGATTTGGCATAGGAGAAGAAATACTTTGGGTTTCTTTCGATTTCATTTATGGCTTTTAGTTCTTCCCGCGATTCCTGACTCCTGACAGTGGACCAACATCACCTGACAATGGACCAACATCACCTGACAATGGACCAACATCACCTGACAGTGGACCAACATCACCTGACAATGGACCAGCATCACCTGGCAGAGGACCAACATCACATGTCAGTGGACCAACATCACCTGTCAGTGGACCAACATCACCTGACAGTGGACCAACATCACCTGACAATGGACCAACATCACCTGACAGTGGACCAACATCACCTGACAGTGGACCAACATCACCTGACAGTGGACCAACATCACCTGTCAGTGGACCAACATCACCTGACAGTGGACCAACATCACCTGACAATGGACCAACATCACCTGACAATGGACCAGCATCACCTGGCAGTGGACCAACATCACCTGACAGTGGACCAACATCACCTGACAGTGGACCAACATCACCTGACAGTGGACCAACATCACCTGACAGTGGATCAACATCACTTGTTAGTGGACCAACATGACCTGACAATGGACCAACATCACCTGACAGTGGACCAACATCATCTGACAATGGACCAGCATCACCTGACAATGGACCAACATGACCTGACAATGGACCAACATCACCTGACAGTGGACCAACATCACCTGTCAGTGGACCAACATCACCTGACAGTGGACCAACATCACCTGTCAGTGGACCAACATCACCTGTCAGTGGACCATCACCTGACAACGGACCAGCATCACCTGACAATGGACCAACATGACCTGACAGTGGACCAACATCACCTGACAGTGGACCAACATCACCTGACAATGGACCAACATCACCTGTCAGTGGACCAACATCACCTGTCAGTGGACCAACATCACCTGTCAGTGGACCAACATCACCTGACAATGGACCAACATCACCTGACAGTGGACCAACATCACCTGACAATGGACCAACATCACCTGTCAGTGGACCAACATCACCTGACAATGGACCAACATCACCTGTCAGTGGACCAACATCACCTGACAATGGACCAACATCACCTGTCAGTGGACCAACATCACCTGACAATGGACCAACATCACCTGTCAGTGGACCAACATCACCTGACAATGGACCAACATCACCTGTCAGTGGACCAACATCACCTGACAGTGGACCAACATCACCTGACAATGGACCAACATCACCTGTCAGTGGACCAACATCACCTGACAATGGACCAACATCACCTGTCAGTGGACCAACATCACCTGACAATGGACCAACATCACCTGACAATGGACCAACATCACCTGTCAGTGGACCAACATCACCTGTCAGTGGACCAGCATCACCTGTCAGTGGACCAACATCACCTGTCAGTGGACCAACATCACCTGACAATGGACCAACATCACCTGACAATGGGCCAACATCACCTGTCAGTGGACCAACATCACCTGTCAGTGGACCAGCATCACCTGACAGTGGACCAACATCACCTGACAGTGGACCAACATCACCTGACAATGGACCAACATCACCTGACAGTGGACCAACATCACCTGACAATGGACCAACATCACCTGACAATGGACCAACATCACCTGACAGTGGACCAACATCACCTGACAGTGGACCAACATCACCTGTCAGTGGACCAACATCACCTGTCAGTGGACCAACATCATCTGTGAAGACTTTACATACCTACTGTATAAGGAAAAAATTACGCGTGAAAAAAAATACAACACGTTAGTGTTGTGTACGTCTTTGTTGCTCCGTCTCCTGCGAGATTAGCTAATAAACCATCCTAAGCTCACTTCAGTCAAATTTAACTAATTCTTCCTCCGTACGTCTTTGATCATGTGGAATGATTTCAACTCATCGTGGAGTGAGAGAGACTTATTTTTTGAAGGGGAAAGAATATATATTTCCACCTACAATATTGAAGTCTCCGATAAGCCCATAGATAAACAAGCAACCGTACGCACAACTCCGCCCGGGGCGGGATAGTACACAGCTTTCATCCATGAACCACCAATCGGCGTTATAACTGTGTGTGACGTCAGACGCCCGGGGTGACCAATGGCTGCCGTGGGCGATGGTGTCGTCACGATGCACCGCCCCCGGTTACGTTGCTAGGGGGGTGCCTGGCACTGAGCCACGCCTCTGGCACTATGCAGGAAATCAATGATGTCTGGACCGGGATGTTGCCGGTGGAATTTTAGCCTTGAGATAGGTGATGGTGGAGGGGTTGGGAAGGAGCCCAGAGTGTAGGCAGGTCTATGGACCTGAGGCTCCAGGTTCAGTGCCTGGGGTTCTACGCTCAGTGCCTGGGGCTTCACGCTCAGTGCCTGAGCTCCAGGCTCAGTGCCTAGGGCTCCCTTCTTGAAAGATGCTATTCAGAATGAACTTGGAGGTAAACGCAAGTATACTGACATTTCCCGAGAAGCGGTAAGAAAGGGAAACAGAGGCCTAGAAGGAGAGAGAGGGGATAAAAAGGTCGGAAAAAAGGGCTCCATATATACCAGTGGTCTGGTTACCGGGGAGCGACTGTGGTGGGAGAGGGGAGACAAGAGGGAGGGGAGACTAAAAAAAAACTTATATATAAAAAGGGCCTCTTTGTGTCAGCATCAAAGTGAGGAGCTGGAGGAGAGCTGGGAAGCTTTCGTCGAGGTAATGTAGATACTTAAGTGTGGGGTTTTATTATGTTAAGCCAGCCTGGCGACAGCACTACACACACACACACACACACACACACACACACACACACACACAGGAGCCAGGAGCTTGGACTCGACCCCTGCAACCTCAACTAGGTGAATACACACACACACACACACACACACACGGGTCAAAATCCTTGTGTAAGGGGTAGAGGGATGCTCGCCGCATCCTTCACATGTAGGGGCCACACCCAGGGGTGTCGTCACAGGTAGGGGGCCACACCCGGGGGGTCGTCACAGGTAGGGGCCAGACCCGGGGGTCGTCACAGGTAGGGGGCCACACCCGGGGGGGTCGTCACATGTAGGGCCACACTCGGGCGGTCGTCACATGTAGGGGCCACACTCGGGCGGTCGTCACAGGTGTTACTGGGTGTCACTGTTTGATTGTTAAGCACTGGCACTGAGAGTGCCGGCACCCACAATAGGGATATCTACATATTTGTAAATAAAAGCTTGTTAACTTCCAAGTTGGACAACAATCCTACCTCCTTTAGTTCGTCCTAGTCTCCCCTTTTTCCCTTAGTTCGTCTTGGCCTCCCTCTTCTTTCCCCCTCACCCTCCTCTCCCAACTCACCTCTCTCTCTCTCTCTCTCTCTCTGCCATCCCCACCGCCCATAACCTGTGTCCCCTCGCTCCTACCCTCACTTCTCCCCTGTAGAGCCAACCATCCTCTGAAATTCATCCCTTCTCATTCTCTCCCCTCTTCCCATTGCCTTTCCTTCTCTTCTCTCTCTCTCTCTCTCTCTCTCTCTCTCTCTCTCACGTGTCTCTCCCCTACATTACCACCATAAGTAATACGACGCAGTAATTATCAAACTTCTACCCTTCCCCTCTCCCCTTCCCCCTTCCATTTCAACCTACCCATCCCCCCTTTCCCCTTCCAAATCCTCCCTCCCCCTCTTTCACCACCACACAGCATATCTGATCACTGTAAACTGCCCTAGTCTTCCCCTCCCTGGCCTCTCCCTCCCCTACGATCACTACCAACACCACTACCCACCAACCACAACCCCCACTAAGACCACCAACCCCCACTAAGACCACAACCCCCACTCAGACCACCAACCCCCACCACCCTCAAACCCCACCACCACTACCAACCTCCACCCTTACCAACCACCACTCCCACGAACCATCACCACCACCACCACCACCACCAACCCCCACCGCCACAAGGTTGTCGCGGGGTTGGGGTGTGCGGGTGAGGGACGGCCGGATATCTTGTGTTTTCTCCCAGTGTTTTTTTCGTCTCAGTACTTCATTATTTGCTGTCAGACTCACTCGCAGCGGCTGTCAGCATTAATTAGACGTAAGGTTAAAAAGCACACGGGGGAGGAGGGGGCCTGGGAACAGAAACATCGCGGAAGTCAAGGAGAGGTGAAGGGAAGATAGGGGAAAGAGAGGTAGGGGAAGCAGAAAGTAGGGGAAGTTGGTGACAGGGCTTGCTTGACCGACAGGGTCATGCTTCTGCAAGATTTGCCCGTGTTGAACCTGACACTGGAGTGTGGAGTTAAGTTCGTGGCACTGTAAGTGAACCTAAGTTCTTGGCACTGTAGGTGGAGTTAAGTTCGTGGCACTGTAGGTGGACTTAAGTTTGTGGCACTGTACGTGATCTTAAGTTCGTGGCACGGTAGGTGGACTTAACATCTTTAGTACCGGAGTTGAAACTAGGGTCTTGGCACTGTAAGTGAAAAATGAAGAAACTCTACCCTGGACTTCCTCCTTATTTCACTGTTAACAGTGCCATCAACGGGAAAGCTATCCCAAGACTCCTTCTACACTGTTTTTCTTCCCGTCGCTGAAGACGCGACCACGTCAACAGGAACGCTGACCACTCACTCACGTCTTGAAAAATTCCCTTTGTTTTGCCCTGTTTTTAAGACTACAAACATGACTGGTTTAATTCCTTACAGTCTGAGGGCGACAGTCAAACTCTTAAGAGCATAATGGGGCTTGGGACTGGGATCTAAAATGATACAATCTAGACAAAGTTGAACTGGAAAATGTGATAGACCCTTTATCTTGGCGTGACGCCTTGACAGGAAAGCAAACACACTCTCTGTTTTTCTTGTTTTAAGTTACTTTCAAACCTGCATTTAAAAGTCCGGGTATTTTGTAACTGGTGACAACAGTGGAGGGATTGTTGACACCAGTCACTTGAATCAGCTGACAGTTAGCGGGTGTTTATATTAATCAGCTCTGATGTGGAAGTTGTTTGTATCAGTCAGTTGTGATGTAGAGCTTGTCTACATCAGTCAGCTGTGATGTAGAGCTTGTCTACATCAGTCAGCTGTGAGGTGGAGCTTGTCTACATCAGTCAGCTGTGAGGTGGAGCTTGTCTACATCAGTCAGCTGTGATGTAGAGCTTGTCTACATCAGTCAGCTGTGAGGTGGAGCTTGTCTACATCAGTCAGCTGTGAGGTGGAGCTTGTCTACATCAGTCAGCTGTGAGGTGGAGCTTGTCTACATCAGTCAGCTGTGAGGTGGAGCTTGTCTACATCAGTCAGCTGTGAGGTGGAGCTTGTCTACATCAGTCAGCTGTGAGGTGGAGCTTGTCTACATCAGTCAGCTGTGAGGTGGAGCTTGTCTACATCAGTCAGCTGTGAGGTGGAGCTTGTCTACATCAGTCAGCTGTGAGGTGGAGTTTGTCTACATCAGTCAGCTGTGAGATGGAGTTTGTTTACACCAGTCAGCTGTGAGATTGGTTAAATGTCTGACCAATAGGAGCATGAAACATCCAGAAAGTACGATGTTTATATAAGGACACGTTTCGCTAAATGTGGCGATGCGTTTCTTCCATTGTCCTCGACCGTACATCAAGCATCCCTGTCTTGCACAAAGTCTCTCTACATATGAACATTAAGAAAATAAGAAAACAGACGAGCAATGCCGGAGGCCTACTGGCCTGTGCCAGATATGACAGTCTCATACCCAACCATAATAGCTCATATATTCAAAGCTAACCCAAGTTATAGCTTCAGTGACGGTACTTGGTACTTTCTTCCACTCTTCAACAGATCTATTAAAGAAGAGTAAGTCACAATACCGTGGCTGGAACAACTGGCAGTTAACCCCCATACATACTACCACACGATCCTTCTTAGCTGAAAATCTTTCTCACTTGTCAATATATTTTGCGATATTAATCTGATTTTTACTCTCCAACGCTCTCACTCTGTAATCCCCATTAATCTCCAGCCTAGAATCTATTTTGTTTGATAAAAAATAATCTCAGGGTAGCATTTACCTTGTGGCATCTACTGCATGACCATCAACTGCATGGCCATCAACTGCATGGCCATCAACTGCATGGCCATCAACTGCATGGCCATCAACTGCATGGCCATCAACTGCATGGCCATCAACTGCATGACCATCAACTGCATGACCATCAACTGCATGACCATCAACTGCATGACCATCTACTGCATGACCATCAACTGTATGACCATCTACTGCATGACCATCAACTGTATGACCCTATCACTTACTCTACACTGAGTGGTGGTGAGGGGAAACTAAGAGGAACTGCTCTCTTTCTTA
>NC_091311.1:45512934-45552934 GCF_038502225.1 Cherax quadricarinatus
TGCAATTATCACCTTATGTCCCTCAGACTGGATTGTTCCTACTAAGTAGTCCCTTTCGCCCATGCCATCCATTCCTTCCATTTTCTCAAAACCCCACTGGTTTTTAATGAGCAGTGCAACTCCTCCTCCCCCTCTCCTCCCTCTGTCTTTCCTGAAGATTTGATATCCGGATGGAAAGATTGAATCTGTTATTATTCTGGTGAGTTTTGTTTCTGTGAGTGCTATTATGTCTGGGGATGTCTCTTTGATTCTTTCGTGCCACTCCTCATGTGTGTGTGTGTGTGTGTGTGTGTGTATGTGTGTGTGTATGTGTGTGTGTGTGTGTGTGTGTGTATGTATGTGTGTGTGTGTATGTGTGTGTGTGTGTGTGTGTGTGTATGTGTGTGTGTATATGTGTGTGTGTATGTGTGTGTGTATGTGTGTGTGTATGTGTGTGTGTATGTGTGTGTGTGTGTGTGTATGTGTGTGTGTGTGTGTGTGTGTGTGTGTGTGTGTGTATGTGTGTGTGTATGTGTGTGTGTATGTGTGTATGTGTGTGTGTATGTGTGTGTGTATGTGTGTGTGTGTGTGTGTGTGTGTATGTGTGTGTGTATGTGTGTGTGTGTGTGTGTGTATGATATTAGTGACACAACAGGACGTGGTGTATTATATGTTTATTTTCCTTAATATTCTCTGGAGGTTTTTGTTCTCGTGTCTCCCATGAAGTTTTTTTTTGTGTACGGCGACGAGAAGTTAGAGAGAGAGAGAGAGAGAGAGAGAGAGAGAGAGAGAGAGAGAGAGAGAGAGAGAGAGAGAGAGAGAGAGAGAGAGAGAGAGAGAGAGAGAGAGAGAGACTATCTCAGTGCCGCCATCGCTAGGTCTCCCCTCGGCGTCCCCTGCCTCGCTCCCCTCACAGGCGTAGCTGCAGGCGAGTAAGGTAAGGGGAGGGGGATAGAACCCAGACTGGCGAGTGAGGGGTTTTGTCTTGCCTCTGAGGGGAAGGGGGAGGGGTGAGGTCGTGCTCAATGACGGGGGGCCAACTAGACCATGCATTGCCCTTACTCTACCCCTCGTTTCCCCTCTCCACTCCCACAACGAGCGTCACACAACCTAAAAAGCACAAGCTTAAAATACGGCTGCGTTTGAATCTTTCTGTGATCCTACTGAATTAAGGAGAGAACTGAAAGAAAAAATGATAATGCGAGTTGGTATTAATGCTTGCCCTTAATCATGGCATAAATTCTGGTTTTCCCCTCGTCGCTCTCTCCTACGGCTGGCTTGATCCCCTCAGTGTCAGCCCGAGGGCAAGAAGGGGAACTGGTTCAAGGGAGAGAAGTCTTGGCATTGTTGAGTCAATCTTGGTAATATTCTAGCCCAGCCGGGCATGTGATGCTCCCCGCGTCTGCTCTATCATCTACGTCCACTTTATTATCTACGTCCACTTCAGCATTCACGCCCACTTCATCTTCTACGCCCACTTCATTTTCTAATTCTCGTTGAACCAACAGTCTGAACTTCAGAGAGTGTCTGAACAGATGGAGTCCTGTCAGTTTTAATGTCAACTCTTTTTTACTTTACTAAGTTTCCAATTGAAACAAAAGTCTTACTGAACATCAGTCAAGATCTTCCAGTACCAGAAAGCAAACTGAGTTAGTAAGAGTGTGTGTTTTACCGATAACGGTATTTCTGTGAGACATCTTTCAAGTCCTAATCTTGGGACTTGAAGGATGTTACGACAAATGTTACGACAAATGTTACGACAAATGTTACGACAAATGTTACGACAAATGTTACGACAAATGTTACGACAAATATTACTTTCTTTGCACTGCATGTTAGTGGCTTTCTTTTGAGCCTATCAATATTTTATTACATGTAAACTACATAACCTGTATACTGCAGAAAAAAAAAAGGATTTTAATTTGTATTTTTTAACATTTGCTTGAGATAGGCTCATTTCCTCTCAGTACGGCCATAAAGTCAACATTTTAAACCCCTTAGGGATAAATTAAGCTCTTTATAAAATTGTAGGTGTTCGAACAAGTGTGAGAATGAACAGAGATGTTATGATATAGGAAAGTTAGAACAAAGTTGATATTATAACAGACAATACTATATACACCAATACTATAAACACCAATGTGACCACAGTATGGATCATTGACAAGTGTAAAATGGGGTTTAAATATGATAGCTGTGTAGGAATATGCGTACTGTGGAACCAAAGCTTACTGTATTAAACGCAAGGTTATCCGTAGGAACAATAGCACCTGGAGAGACAAAAAACAACTGTTCATAGAGACACGAAGAACAGTACCTGGAGACAGGAAAAAGCACAGTACATGGCAACAGGAAGAACAACAGTACCTGGAGACACGATAAACAATAGTACATGGAGACAGGAGGAACAACAGTACCTGGAGACAGGAAGAACAACATTACCTGGAAACAGGAAGAACAACAGTACTTGGAGACAGGAAGAACAGTACCTGGAGACTAAAGAGAGAACTGATCTCTCTCTGCCTTTCCTCACCTTCCTCAGCCATATTGCCTCAGGGTGAGAGGGCGAGGAGGATAACGAGAGGGAGAGAGAGAGAGAGAGAGAGAGAGAGAGAGAGAGAGAGAGAGAGAGAGAGAGAGAGAGAGAGAGAGAGAGAGAGAGAGAGAGAGAGAGAGAGAGTCTCTCCCTCCTATATAGAAAAACTCTCCCAGCGACTCTTCTTTTGCCAACACTTACAAACCAGCAACACACAAATCAGTTAGGGAGTAGTGTCTCTTGCAGGCAATTACATTAGAGAGCAAACATCTGTCTCAAACTTAAGTATCAGGGGCAAAAATATTTGTAGACATAAGTACAAAGGCTGTTGTCAGAGTGAGACACAGACACTGGTACGTGGCAACAGAAGATTTAGTCGTACCTGTATTCGGAGAGAAAAATTCTTTGCACTCTAATGCTGAAATGATTTTTCGTGTTTAGAAGCAGCAGTTATTGTGTCTGTATATTATTACTTTGTGTTTAGGTGATTATTTGATGTGTGAACGTGTACTCAAGGAGTTTTGTTATTGTTGTTAAAGAAGAAGGGGTGACGCGTTTATAAACGCTGCCTCTTACCTTCGTCTGACTGACATCTACTGAAGTTTTCTCTCCTTCCTTCGGTATTCTTTAGTTTACGTTCAGGAATAACCTGAGATTTGCCAGACACAGTGCCGAGGTTGCTCTGTTAATGCCCACATTCAGTGGTATATTTATTGACTCCTAAGTCAATGATTTTTTTTCCTAACATCAGCAGTTTCTCCTCACCCCCTCATCCCTTTCTTTCTCAGATTGTATTCTCATTAACTTACATTTATCCTTCTTATTGGTATCACATCAGCTAACTAGACGCAGTTCATTCCATCAAAATGATTGTTTACGAATGTCAGAAACTGTAGCGGCACCAGAACTGAACCTTCCGGCAACTAACTCCTTACACTCATCCTGCCAGCATTTTTTCCTCTGTTAGTCTATGTACTGCCCGTCCACTGGAACAGTTTTCCCTGTACTCCTGGATGTTCTTCTAATATTAAGCTCTTGTGGTGTGCAGTATCATTGTTTTTTGAGGTCTGGAAAGATGTAGTCCAACCGCCCCTACCTAAGTTTATCATGGAACTCGGTATCTACAACAGAGACTCCAGGAAAGTCCATTCAGTTCTGTCGTTCTTGTTTCTTATACATTTACGAGAGAGCCTTCAAAGCCCCTAAATAACAGCCTTAGTCTGGCTCTTAAAATCTGAGTGTAAATACTCTGTCCTCGTTGGTCTTCACACAGCAATTAGCACAAATGAGTCGACACCATTAACATGTGAAAATTACTTTCATTTCATCAACAAAGTCTTCAAAAAGTAATTTTTACTTTGCCGTTGAGTAACAGGTAGGCATCAATCACTTTACTGTTAACAAACTGTCCTCCCTTTAACATTAAGATTTAGACAAGTCTCATTTTTTCCATATCAAATTCCACCACCGCCACCAAAACGAAGAGGGAGTTTGAAGTCGCTAATGGCTCCCGGAAAGACAGGAAGAGGGAAGACTAATGGGAAGTCTTGGTCGTAGGGAGGGAAGAAACGGGAGAAGGGAGAGGAAGATGGTATACACACACACACACACACACACATATATATATATATATATATATATATATATATATATATATATATATATATATATATATATATATATATATATATATATATATATATATATATTTTTTATTATCACACCGGCCGATTCCCACCAAGGCAGGGTGGCCCGAAAAAGAAAAACTTTCACCATCATTCACTCCATCACTGTCTTGCCAGAAGGGTGCTTTACACTACAGTTTTTAAACTGCAACATTAACACCCCTCCTTCAGAGTGCAGGCACTGTACTTCCCATCTCCAGGACTCAAGTCCGGCCTGCCGGTTTCCCTGAATCCCTGAATTCCCTGAATATATATATATATATATATATATATATATATATATATATATATATATTGGTGCTTCTACTTACACTTACTAGGAAGGACATGGCGGACCGAGAGGCCAAAAAAAAAATATTTTAATAAATGTCGGGAAATAAAAAATGTTGACCAATCGCATGTGACTCTGCAAAGAGAGGATTTTTTTTGTATACGGGGAGGGTCAGGTGTGAGGAATTTAGAAAGTGCAGGGAACGAAGGGTCATTGAGCACTCAACATGATCAAAACTCCCATGCAATCACCGAGTGCACACACACACACACACACACACACAAACACACACACACACTGAACAATTGCATGAGGTGAATAATATTGAATGGTTTAACACCATTATAAGACACGTTTAACACCATTATAAGACACGTTTAACACCAGTATATGACACGTTTAACACCAATGTAAGACACGTTTAACACCAGTATAAGACACATTTAACACCAGTATAAGACACATTTAACACCAGTATATGACACGTTTAACACCAGTATAAGACACGTTTAACACCAGTATAAGACACGTTTAACACCAGTATAAGACACGTTTAACACCAGTATATGACACGTTTAACACCATTATAAGACACGTTTAACACCTGAATAAGACGTGTACTAACCTAGAGACTGACCAGAGATTCACACAAACCAGAAATGAAGATAAAAACGCAAGACAAGAGACAAAATCACGAGAAACAGATAATGGAACCGAAATCTTTTATGCTAATATATAAAAAAAATAAGAGCAAACAAAATGAGGAAAAGAAAATACAAAGAATAAAGGATAACAACACGCTCTTTGAAGATGAGAAATAGAAATGTGATATTAGATGAGAACTTTCAGTAGAGAAATATTTTATTGGGTAGTTGAGTGAGATACATTGGCAGCACTTGAGAATCTTTATTGTCTTGACGTTTCGACCTTTCTGCAGGCTTCCTCATTCGAATGCAGAGGTTAGAAAATGCTGGAGACATCGGAAACAGTGGAGATGTGAAGATCAGGTGGTCAGTCCCTCAGTCTTGAAGTAAGTAGTAGCTTTGAGGTGATCAGTCCCACTGTCTTGAAGTACTACTCAACTCCATATTATTAAGATGTTTCGATCACTGAACAAAATCACCTATGGCTGAAACCTCGTTTCAATAGAGCATTTATTTAATAAAAGTCCTTTATTATCAGCAGCAGCAACAGTAATAAAGGAGCAGTATTACCAACGATAGAAACAGTAACAACATTACTAACAACATATTCAGCAGTATTACCAACGATAGCAACAGTAACAACATTACTAACAACATATTCAGCAGTATTACCAACGATAGCAACAGTAACAACATTACTAACAACATATTCAGCAGTATTACCAACGATAGCAACAGTAACAACATTACTAACAACATATTCAGCAGTATTACCAACGATAGCAACAGTAACAACATTACTAACAACATATTCAGCAGTATTACCAACGATAGCAACAGTAACAGCATTACTAACAACATATTCAGCAGTATTACCAACGATAGCAACAGTAACAACAGTACTAACATCTTCAGCAGTATTACCAACAACAACTCAGGCACAATAGCAGCAACATCATTGCCAATAGCAACAAAAGCACAGCAGCAGCAGCAGCAGCATTACGACCAATGACAGCAGCAGTATTACCAACAGCAACAGATACAACAGTAGCAGCAACATCAATAATAATAGTAATAATAATAACAGTAATAATAATAATAATAATAACAATAACAATAATAATAATAATAATAATAATAATAATAATAATAATAATAATAATAAACTAGAGACAAATTTACTAAAAATCACTAAAAATTAAGAGCACAAACGAACAAAAGAAGGAAGACAATATGGAGAAGGATTAGGATTTAAGAGAGAGGAGGTAGAGAGGGATTACTGGCGGTATCAACGGTAGTGGAACAACACACAGCAAACCCTTGGTGGAAACCCCCAGCACTCACTTGACGGGTGTGTGTTAGAGGGGGGGGGAGTCAAGGGTGTATCAGAGGCAATGTATAAACAGAGGAAGCTCTCTGTGAAACCCGCAGCACTCACTTGAGGGTGTCGAAGGTGTACTGAAGAGGCTGACTCTCTGTTTCCATGGATGCTCCTCGCTCTCTCTCTCTCTGTCTCTTTCCTTTCTCCATCCCTTTCTCGCACCCCTTAGCCTTCTCTCTCTCCTTGAATCCCCCGTTTACCATTTAAGTGGATGTTGCTATACTAAGTGGAGAAGAGTTTGGGTTATGATGTTAAGAACGACTGTCACCAGGCTGGTGACTGTCTGTATAAGTCACTCTGTCTGACTTTTTTGGGTTATCCCAGGTTCTCTACACATATGCTGCTATGTATGATATTTCTATGTAACTGTATTTGTGTATACCTGAATAAACTTACTATGATGATTGCACAGTGTTATTGTTTATTGTAGATCCGTAATTATATAATGTTTTCCAAATTCTTCTCCTCTCTCTCTACTATTACTACTACTACTACTACTAGTAGTAGTAGAAGTACTGTTACTACTACTACTACTAGTACTAGTACTATGCGTGCTATTACTAACACTACAGGTGCTACTATTACACGTCCAAACACACTAAGAAGCCATAGCCTTAGTCCCATGCACAGAATAAGCCTGAGAATGGACATTTCAATTACGTATTTTGACGGGATATATGATAACACTACCTTGTAACAAGACGACTCACTGGGGTGGAGATCGGCAGAGTGAAATGCAATGTAATCCATCCAAGGATTATTTTCAGCATTACTGAGTGGTAGGGCCAGAGAATGGCAGCTTTGTGTTCCCAGGTAATTAGAGAGTTACCCTTTCAGGGATCAGGATAACAGGATTATGACGTCACGGCTGCCACACGCTACCAAAACACTGACACCAGATCTCCCACGACACTTGGCTCACCACGCAGGCGCTCAACCCTTATGTAATAAGTACCGCAAATGTGTAACAAGCAGTTGTGCTAGTACTGCTATGCTTGCTGTATTAATATATATATATATATATATATATATATATATATATATATATATATATATATATATATATATATATATATATATATATATATATATATATATATATATATATATATATATATATATTTTATCACACTGGCCGATTCCCACCAAGGCAGGGTGGCCCGAAAAAGAAAAACTTTCACCATCATTCACTCCATCACTGTCTTGCCAGAAGGGTGCTTTACACTACAGTTTTTAAACTGCAACATTAACACCCCTCCTTCAGAGTGCAGGCACTGTACTTCCCATCTCCAGGACTCAAGTCCGGCCTGCCGGTTTCCCTGAACCCCTTCATAAATGTTACTTTGCTCACACTCCAACAGCACGTCAAGTATTAAAAACCATTTGTCTCCATTCACTCCTATCAAACACGCTCACGCATGCCTGCTGGAAGTCCAAGCCCCTCGCACACAAAACATCCTTTACCCCCTCCCTCCAACCTTTTCTAGGCCGACCCCTACCCCGCCTTCCTTCCACTACAGACTGTTACACTCTTGAAGTTATTCTGTTTCGCTCCATTCTCTCTACATGTCCGAACCACCTCAACAACCCTTCCTCAGCCCTCTGGACAACAGTTTTGGTAATCCCGCACCTCCTCCTAACTTCCAAACTGCGAATTCTCTGCATTATATTCACACCACACATTGCTCTCAGACATGACATCTCCACTGCCTCCAGGCTTCTCCTCGCTGCAACATTCATCACCCATGCTTCACACCCATATAAGAGCGTTGGTAAAACTATACTCTCATACATTCCCCTCTTTGCCTCCAAGGACAAAGTTCTTTGTCTCCACAGACTCCTAAGTGCACCACTCACCCTTTTCCCCTCATCAATTCTATGATTCACCTCATCTTTCATAGACCCATCCGCTGACACGACCACTCCCAAATATCTGAATACATTCACCTCCTCCATACTCTCTCCCTCCAATCTGATATCCAATCTTTCATCACCTAATCTTTTTGTTATCCTCATAACCTTACTCTTTCCTGTATTCACTTTCAATTTTCTTCTTTTGCACACCCTACCAAATTCATCCACCAATCTCTGCAACTTCTCTTCAGAATCTCCCAAGAGCACAGTGTCATCAGCAAAGAGCAACTGTGACAACTCCCACTTTATGTGTCATTCTTTATCTTTTAACTCCACGCCTCTTGCCAAGACCCTCGCATTTACTTCTCTTACAACCCCATCTATAAATATATTAAACAACCACGGTGACATCACACATCCTTGTCTAAGGCCTACTTTTACTGGGAAATAATTTCCCTCTTTCCTACATACTCTAACTTGAGCCTCACTATCCTCGTAAAAACTCTTCACTGCTTTCAGTAACCTACCTCCTACACCATACACCTGCAACATCTGCCATATTGCCCCCCTATCCACCCTGTCATACGCCTTTTCCAAATCCATAAATGCCACAAAGACCTCTTTAGCCTTATCTAAATACTGTTCACTTATATGTTTCACTGTAAACACCTTGTCCACACACCCCCTACCTTTCCTAAAGCCTCCTTGTTCATCTGCTATCCTATTCTCCGTCTTACTCTTAATTCTTTCAATAATAACTCTACCATACATTTTGCCAGGTATACTCAACAGACTTATCCCCCTATAATTTTTGCACTCTCTTTTATCCCCTTTGCCTTTATACAAAGGAACTATGCATGCTCTCTGCCAATCCCTAGGTACCTTACCCTCTTCCATACATTTATTAAATAATTGCACCAACCACTCCAAAACTATATCCCCACCTGCTTTTAACATTTCTATCTTTATCCCATCAATCCCGGCTGCCTTACCCCCTTTCATTTTACCTACTGCCTCACGAACTTCCCCCACACTCACAACTGGCTCTTCCTCACTCCTACAAGATGTTGTTCCTCCTTGCCCTATACTCGAAATCACAGCTTCCCTGTCTTCATCAACATTTAACAATTCCTCAAAATATTCCTTCCATCTTCCCAATACCTCTAACTCTCCATTTAATAACTCTCCTCTCCTATTTTTAACTGACAAATCCATTTGTTCTCTAGGCTTTCTTAACTTATTAATCTCACTCCAAAACTTTTTCTTATTTTCAACAAAATTTGTTGATAACATCTCACCCACTCTCTCATTTGCTCTCTTTTTACATTGCTTCACCACTCTCTTAATCTCTCTCTTTTTCTCCATATACTCTTATATATATATATATATATATATATATATATATATATATATATATATATATATATATATATATATATATATATATATATATATATATATATATATTATATATATATACTGTTTAAGTACTTTTTTTCTCTTACCATCCCTATATGTTCTGTAAACTTTATTGGAAAACAAAATATATTAAAAAGGTACAATAGGAAGGAGAACAACATACATGACATCTCAGAGACATCTCAGATACTTCATGCAGCTTCCCGGCGGTGGGTCGTGTGCCCTGAATACTGCAGGCATTTCCTCTCTGGATTGCAACACTAAGCTGGTTGCTTTGAGGTCCCTTGTTTCCATGATTAGTTTCTCACCCAACTCTTTAAGGAATCTGAGAGCACACTTACCAAAGGCTCCGAGGGTCTCCGACCATCTTGATGCCAATCCACTGCATTTGCTGGTCTTCTGGATCTCCCTGAAACTGGCGGCAGCACCCCGTTCAGCTTCAGAGTATTGTAGGCAGGTGTCAGCCAGTGTGGACGCACAGGTGTAGTCATAAGCAATCTGCTTACCGTTTTTACAGGGAAGCATGGTGACTCCAGCTGGACGCTTCTGACTAGTTCCATAATCTACATGCTACAGTAACAAAAGGTTGGGGTGAGTACTGTGTGCCTAAGATGCCCTTGAAAAGCAAGGGCACCATGGGCACAGTGGTAGAACACTGTGGCATCATCTGCGGCCCAAGACTCAACCTGATACCAGATATAAAAAAATATTGCCAGAACAAGTGAAGGAGTCTTTAGAGGGAACTGGATAAGTTCCTTCAGAAGTGCATGAACAGCCTGGCTCCGATGGCAGTCTTGGAGTGCAGGCTGCAAGTAGTAATAGCCTGGCTGATCAGGCTGTCTCTATGGATGCGTGGTCGGAGGCCGGGATTGCCGAACACACAGTTCACACCTGCTTGGATCCTCACCACACACACACACACACCTGCAACCACAATTAGGTGAGTACACACACACACACACACACACACACACACACACACACACACACACACACACACACACACACACACACACACACACACACACACACACACACACACACACACACACACACACACACACACACACACACACACACACACACATTCACATTCTCACCGCCAAACATTAATGCAATTATTTAGGTCCTTTAAGAGAGTCCTCCCCAGCAGGACAATCAGAGGTGGTGACGGGGGAAGGTCACTAGGGAACTGAGTGTGGGCTGGTATAATAAATGTCCCAGGGGAAGCACATATTGGATAACTCCCCACCACATCACACACTGTGGGGGGGGGGGAGCAGAGGCTGGGTGAGTATATTTAGGTGTAGATGAAGTGGGTGTGGATGAAGGGTGTGGGGATAAGGTTGTTTAGGTGGGGGAAGTGTGGATAGTAGGCGGCGTTTGTATTCCACTGTTTATCCTACAGTCACATGTAGAAATCACTTCCTAGTGGTAAATCGTTTTCATTTACCCGGAGATGTGTTAGTTTTTGAAGTGGTTCTTGAGGATCTTCACTTGTCACACTTGTCTCATACTGGTTCCTCTCTCACCGTCTGATGATGCAAGTAACTGCACTATTTTCATTCTTTTTTACATATTTCACCAGAAATGGGTTCCATACTGGCGCTGCATACTCCAAGATGCGCCTGACTTTTACCACATAGAAGGTTGTGAAGGCCTCATTGTTGATATTTCAGAAAGCCATGCCAGTCTCGCGTTTGCCGCAGCTATTATTCAGTTGTGTGCCTCGGGTGAGATGTTAGGAACTATGCTCACTCCGAGAACCTTCTCCTTCAGAAAGGGTTACAATCGTTGACCCTCTAAACCTGTGCATGTCTTACAGACGTCTTTTCCCTTCTGTTATTTTCATAACATTGGATTTGCTTGGATTAAATTCCGATAGCCGCAGGTCCGACCAGTTCTGTTAACTTCTCCGGATCCATTTGTAGTCTTTCCTGGTCTACTCTTGTGTGTATTCTCCTCACCAGTTTCACATTATCTGTGAACAGAGACACCTGTGACTCAGTTTCCATTGTCATGTTCTTTACTTGCCCAAGAAACAGTATTGGTCCATGTGACGTCACAACTGGCGTCGCAAGTCGCAACTGAGTGTGTGTGTGTGTATGTGTGTGTGTGTGTGTACTCACCTAGTTGAGGTTGCAGGGGTCGATTCAGAGCTCCTGGCCCCGCCTCTTCACTGGTCGCTACTAGGTCACTCTCCCTGAACTGTGAGCTTTATCATACCTCTGCTTAAAGCTATGTATAGATCCTGCCTCCACTACATCGCTTCCCAAACTATTCCACTTCCTGACTACTCTGTGGCTGAAGAAATACTTTCTAACATCCCTGTGATTCATCTGTGTCTTCAACTTCCAACTGTGTCCCTTTGTTACTGTGTCCAATCTTTGGAACATCCTGTCTTTGTCCACCTTGTCAATTCCTCTCAGTATTTTGTATGTCGTTATCATGTCCCCCCTATCTCTCCTGTCCTCCAGTGTCGTCAGGTTGATTTTCCTTAACGTCTCCTCGTAGGACATACCTCTTAGCTCTGGGACTAGTCTTGTTGCAAACCTTTTGCACTTTCTCTAGTTTCTTTACGTGCTTGGCTAGGTGTGGGTTCCAAACTGGTGCCGCATACTCCAATATGGGCCTAACGTACACGGTGTACAGGGTCCTGAACGATTCCTTATTAGGATGTCGGAATGCTGTTCTGAGGTTTGCTAGGCGCCCATATGCTGCAGCAGTTATTTGGTTGATGTGCGCTTCAGGAGATGTGCCTGGTGTTATACTCACCCCAAGATCTTTTTCTCTGAGTGAGGTTTGTAGTTTCTGGCCCCCTAGATTGTACTCCGTCTGCGGTCTTCTTTGCCCTTCCCCAATCTTCATGACTTTGCACGTGTGTGTGTGTGTTTGTGTCACATGTACTCGTAACAACTTCACATACATCAAACTTTTTCAAGCTAGTATAACCGTCTAGAATCCATACATTTAAGCAAGACTTGATCACGAGTGGTTGATGGTGAAGTTGGTGCCGCCAGAGGCCGCCACCACACACTGGCCCACTACAATTTAATTGGGTCTCTATAACAAGATAAAAAGATCCACCTTATTCCCCTCAATCCCTCACCAGGGGAGATAACCTACACCTCCCCTATCTCTCTCTCTCTCTCTCTTCCCCACAGTTTGTGAGCCCCAGCGTTGCCACCACCCTCAAACTCCCTTCGCAAACACCTGAAGGACAGTTGCAGAAGTAATGTGCGGTTTTGAGATGAAAAATCAGAATTCCAGATCATGAAAAACCTGTTAGAACTGACTAATGGCAGGTGTGTGAAGAGTTGAAAACCACCAGGGGCCGCGAGGAACTCTCTGGTGTTGCTGTCAGAGCTTCTGGCAGCGGTGGTAGGGATATGGTCCGTTGGGGAAGACCCATCAGGCAACAATGAGATAAACCGCAGTGTAATCCGACCTACGATTCTCACCCATACCGGAGCCCTCACCACCCAGGCTTCAACACCACTGCTCCCATTAAGAGCCTCTTCAAGTGCGCAAGATTCAGAAGAGATCCAAAACTAGGTAAGCGAGGAATGAAATGGAATCTTTCTTGTACGTCGGCACATGCAGACCTCCAAGCGAGACATCAGTACACAGGATCCGCCAAATTTTAGCCATCGAGGTGGTCAAGAGAGCGAAGCAGCGTTATGATAATGAGTCGCGTGGCGGGCGAGCACGCCAGGAGGGCGCTAATAGTCTAAGAAAACACGGTAAATACGGGATAATCCTGATGAAAACGGAGACAGAGAGAATGGGGGAAGGGGAAAAAAAATAAGGCCGCGAAGCAAGGACAAACAACGGAATGCAAATGTTCTGGAAGTGACATGTGTTGTAAGGGAGACGGACACAGACCTGCCATCACCCCGCCTGGGAAACTTCCAGCTGCCTCACCCAACACCCATTTTACGGTACACAAGTCCAATTTTTAGAGCCTCCACTGTTTCCTGCTATACGAAAACACGTTTCTATTACGTCAAATTTTTACTTCTATACGAAAACACATTTCTATCATGGCAGATTTTTTACAGCTACTGGAAAACACATTTCTATCATGGCAGAGTTTTAGTCGTTTAACAAAACACATTATTTTCCACATCATTTCTGTCTTACGGAGTCACATTTCTACCAGAGTATAGATTGCCTCTTCCCCGCACGTATTTCTGCGACAAATGTTCCTGTTATGCTAAAACACATTGCTAATTTAATTTAATTTTTACTGATTTCCTAAAACTAACATTTCCGTCATACCAAAACATTTCTGTCACAGCAGATTGCTTCAGCTGTTTCAGGTCACATCTCTGCGGTCGTAAATTAGAGCTGCCAGGAAATGGCCACCTGTAGGTGACCTGTGTTCGCTTCCGGAAGTCAGGTCAGAGCCCAGACCAGGCCTCCTGGTTGCTGGATTGATCGATCAAGCTGTTGGCACCCACCACCTGCAGTCTAACGTATGCACCACAGCCCGGCTGATCGGGAATTGTCTTGAGGAATTTGTCGAGTTCCGTCTTGACAACAGCCTGGGGTGCGTCGGTAACCTCCCTTATGCATAAAAGGGGGGTGTTGTACAGTCTTGGTTCCTCTACACTTGTTAAGTTCTCAGTGTACTCATCGCGCCCCTGCTTTTCATCAGAGGTATAAAAGAGGGAATTAATCACTTCCTTATTCCCATTCTACGAGCAAAACGTCTCTTCATTTTGTACACTCTGGGAACAAATACTTCTTTACTGTTCTTTTTATCTTCTCTCTATCCACTCTTTCGTTTATTTTTAATTTAACTCACACCTTTTCGGCTTTTCCCCCCAAAATGTTAGCCTTTATTAGTGCTACACCTCACTCAAAAGCCTATATACGTAAACCCTCTGTGTCCATGTGTTGTTGGTAACGGCTTGACAAAGCTCCTGGAGAGCGAAACGTTGCCACGATAAAATGTCACATTAGTTACACTTGTGTCCTTTTACTTAACATATTGTCGGTAATTCTACCAACGTTAATACAAAAAAAAATATTTTGGCTACCAAAGTGCCAACTTATTTCCGTTAACGTGAATGATGGAAATAAATGGTATAAAATACCGACACAGTGGAAATATAAACACATATGCAGTATAATGGGATCCTTTATTGAAAAAGCCCACTGTGTGGGCGAAACGTTGTCAATAAAGGATCCCATTATATTGCATATGTGTTTATATTTCCAACGTGAATGATGGATCCCAGTGACGTACAAGACGCGGAGAAGAAGAGCTTTCACCGGCCAACATTTTACCCTGTGCAGGCCTTTATCTATTCATTCTTCAAGAGGACACGACCTAATAAAAGCCCTACACAGAGCGAAACGCCGTTCCAATAAAAGTTTATTCCCCAACTAGTTCGTTTTCCCAGCAGATAACATGTGTGATGAATGGTTTGAAAAACCGACAAGTTGAAGATTGAGACACTTATGCAGCATATGGGAATCTTTATTCAGGAAACGTTTCGCCACACAGTGGCTTCATCAGTCCAATACAAAGAGGAAGGTGTAAGGAGAGGAGGAGTATGAGGTAATCAGTCCCTCAGCCTGGAGTCGATGTGTTCAGTCCACTTGTTCAACCTTTGGACGAAGACCTACTTCGACTAGTGGATGGTACCACTATGACCCCGCCTCCGCCTGCTTCACATCACCTCACTACAGTATATAAGCCACGTCTACGGCCCTATGCTGTACATTCTACAAGATTGATGGACTGAACACATCGAATCCAGGCTGAGGGACTGATTACCTCATACTCCTCCTCTCCGTACGCCTTCCTCTTTGTATTGGACTGATGAAACCACTGTGTGGCGAAACGTTTCCTGAATAAAGATTCCCATATGCTGCATAAGTGTCTCAATCTTCAGACAACATGTGGTTGTTACCTGGCCGAGGCTGCGAGACTGCGAGGCTGCGAGGCTGCGAGGCTGCGGGGCTGCGAGGCTGCGAGGCTGCGGGGCTGCGAGGCTGCGAGGCTGCGAGGCTGCGAGGTTGCGAGGCTGCGGGGCTGCGAGGCTGCGAGGCTGCGAGGCTGCGAGGCTGCGAGGCTGCGAGGTTGCGAGGCTGCGAGGCTGCGAGGCTGCGGGGCTGCGGGGCTGCGAGGCTGCGGGGCTGCGGGGCTGCGGGGCTGCGAGGCTGCGAGGCTGCGGGGCTGCGGGGCTGCGAGGCTGCGAGGCTGCGAGGCTGCGAGGCTGCGGGGCTGCGAGGCTGCGAGGCTGCGAGGCTGCGGGGCTGCGAGGCTGCGAGGTTGCGAGGCTGCGAGGCTGCGGGGCTGCGAGGCTGCGGGGCTGCGGGGCTGCGAGGCTGCGGGGCTGCGGGGCTGCGGGGCTGCGAGGCTGCGGGGCTGCGAGGCTGCGGGGCTGCGGGGCTGCGGGGCTGCGAGGCTGCGGGGCTGCGAGGCTGCGCGGCTGCGAGGCTGCGGGGCTGCGGGGCTGCGAGGCTGCGAGGCTGCGGGGCTGCGGGGCTGCGAGGCTGCGAGGCTGCGAGGCTGCGAGGCTGCGAGGCTGCGAGGCTGCGAGGCTGCGAGGCTGCGGGGCTGCGAGGCTGCGAGGCTGCGAGGCTGCGAGGATGCCAGGCTGCGGGGCTGCGGGGCTGCGAGGCTGCGGGGCTGCGGGGCTGCGGGGCTGCGAGGCTGCGAGGCTGCGAGGCTGCGAGGCTGCGAGGCTGCGGGGCTGCGAGGCTGCGAGGCTGCGAGGCTGCGGGGCTGCGAGGCTGCGAGGCTGCGAGGCTGCGAGGCTGCGGGGCTGCGGGGCTGCGAGGCTGCGGGGCTGCGAGGCTGCGAGGCTGCGGGGCTGCGAGGCTGCGAGGCTGCGAGGCTGCGAGGCTGCGAGGCTGGGAGGCTGCGGGGCTGCGGGGCTGCGGGCTGCGAGGCTGCGAGGCTGCGGGGCTGCGGGGCTGCGAGGCTGCGAGGCTGCGAGGCTGCGAGGCTGCGAGGCTGCGGGGCTGCGAGGCTGCTGCGAGGCTGCGGGGCTGCTGCGAGGCTGCGAGGCTGCGAGGCTGCGAGGCTGCGGGGCTGCGAGGCTGCGAGGCTGCGAGGCTGCGGGGCTGCGAGGCTGCGGGGCTGCGGGGCTGCGAGGCTGCGAGGCTGCGAGGCTGCGAGGCTGCGGGGCTGCGGGGCTGCGAGGCTGCGGGGCTGCGAGGCTGCGAGGCTGCGAGGCTGCGGGGCTGCGAGGCTGCGGGGCTGCGAGGCTGCGAGGCTGCGGGGCTGCGGGGCTGCGAGGCTGCGGGGCTGCGGGGCTGCGGGGCTGCGGGGCTGCGAGGCTGCGAGGCTGCGAGGCTGCGAGGCTGCGGGGCTGCGGGGCTGCGAGGCTGCGAGGCTGCGAGGCTGCAAGGCTGCGAGGCTGCGAGGCTGCAAGGCTGCGAGGCTGCAAGGCTGCGAGGCTGCGAGGCTGCAAGGCTGCGAGGCTGCGAGGCTGCAAGGCTGCGAGGCTGCGAGGCTGCGAGGCTGCGAGGCTGCAAGGCTGCGAGGCTGCGAGGCTGCGAGGCTGCGAGGCTGCAAGGCTGCGAGGCTGCGGGGCTGCGGGGCTGCGGGGCTGCGAGGCTGCGAGGCTGCGGGGCTGCGGGGCTGCGAGGCTGCGAGGCTGCGAGGCTGCGTGGCTGCGGGGCTGCGAGGCTGCGAGGCTGCGGGGCTGCGGGGCTGCGAGGCTGCGAGGCTGCGAGGCTGCGAGGCTGCGAGGCTGCGTGGCTGCGAGGCTGCGGGGCTGCGAGGCTGCAAGGCTGCGAGGCTGCGAGGCTGCGAGGCTGCGAGGCTGCAAGGCTGCGAGGCTGCGGGGCTGCGGGGCTGCGGGGCTGCGGGGCTGCGGGGCTGCAGGGTACCGCTGCTTCTTATTGTCAGTAAGAAGACACACAAACCAGTTTTATTTACAAAGAACAAGTGACAAAAGAGAAAGTTGAAAAAATGTAAAATACTTGTCCATTTGTATATGTGATAATTATACATCAAGAATTATTCCAAAGTCAAAGGAAAAAAAATAACTCAAGGTTATTGTGCTTTATATTATTGTTTCGAAATACACCATTAAGATGCTTGAATGTTTTATGTTTTAACTCATTTTGCTTGTTTATTCCTAGGAAAAATATTTAAGATTCAGCAGAAACAGAATATTGAATATAAACGTAAACATAACACGTTTTATTTTCTGTATATATTCTCAAAGATCAAAGATATATCCATATATATATATATATATATATATATATATATATATATATATATATATATATATATATATATATATATATATATATATATATATTATACGTTTCAAGATACATATTTTTTTTTCATTTATGTTAATATAAAAATTAATAATTTTGTACCAAAAGAACCTTAGAAAACTTACCTAACCTTATTATAACAAGCGCAATTTAATTTAGCCTAACCCAACTAAATATATTTTAGATAAGTTTACAATAATATAATAATAAACAAACACGATGAAATATACATTTTTTTCGTTAGGGTCAGAATAATTTTTTTTTGCGAAATTATTGCATACACAATACGTCATCCATACCAGTCTTAATAACCCATACTTACCAATCTTTTTAATAATCCACACTTACCAATCTTACTAATCCATCCTTACCAATCATTTAGTCATTTTAATTTTTACATCTGTTTGTTAAGTTGGACAAGTGACACAGAGACGGTAACTGTAATGTTTTGTAAGTGATTCCATATATAAATACAAAATCACCTTTACGTATGTTCTCACTCACATATTTGTGGTTGCAGGGGTGGATTCACAGCTCCTGGCCCAGCATCTTCGCTAGACCCCTTATGTTAAATTAGCAACCGGTTACCTGGGGGCCACGTGAGCAATTGACATATGGATAGTAACATCATACACACACACACACACACACGCACACACACACACACACACACACACACACACACACACACACACGCACACACACACACACACACACACACACACACACACACACACACACACACACACACACAGTTCAATCCCACCAAGTGCAAAGTCATGAAGATTGGGGAAGGGCAAAGAAGACCGCAGACGGAGTACAGTCTAGGGGGTCAGAGACTACAAACCTCACTCAAGGAAAAAGATCTTGGGGTGAGTATAACACCAGGCACATCTCCTGAAGCGCACATCAACCAAATAACTGCTGCAGCATATGGGCGCCTAGCAAACCTCAGAACAGCATTCCGACATCTTAATAAGGAATCATTCAGGACCCTGTACACCGTGTACGTTAGGCCCATATTGGAGTATGCGGCACCAGTTTGGAACCCACATCTAGCTAAGCACGTGAAGAAACTAGAGAAAGTGCAAAGGTTTGCAACAAGACTAGTCCCAGAGCTAAGAGGTATGTCCTACGAGGAGAGGTTAAGGGAAATCAACCTGACGACACTGGAGGACAGGAGAGATAGGGGGGACATGATAACGACATACAAAATACTGAGAGGAATTGACAAGGTGGACAAAGACAGAATGTTCCAGAGATTGGACACAGTAACAAGGGGACACAGTTGGAAGCTGAAGACACAGATGAATCACAGGGATGTTAGGAAGTATTTCTTCAGCCACAGAGTAGTCAGTAAGTGGAATAGTTTGGGAAGCGATGTAGTGGAGGCAGGATCCATACATAGCTTTAAGCAGAGGTATGATAAAGCTCACGGCTCGGGGAGAGTGACCTATTAGCGATCAGTGAAGAGGCGGGGCCAGGAGCTCGGACTCGACCCCCGCAACCTCAACTAGGTGAGTACAACTAGGTGAGTACACACACACACACACACACACACACACACACACACACACACACACACACACACACACACACACACACACACAGGAATTAACAAGGTGGATAGAGACAAGATGTTTCAGAGATGGGTCACAGCAACAAGGGGTCACAACTGGAAGTTGACAACTCAGATGAGTCAGAGGGATGTTAGGAAGTACTTCTTCAGTCATAGAGTTGTCAGGAAGTAGAGCAATCTCGAGAGTGATATAGTGGAGGCAGGATCCATACATAGTTTTAAAAGAGGTACGATAAAGCTCTTGGAGCAGGGAGAGAGTGGACCTAGTAGCGACCAGCAAAGAAGCGGGACCAGGAGCTGTGAATCGACCGCTGCAACCACAGTTAGGTGAGTACACACCCAATAATAATAATAATAACAAAATAATAATAATAATAATAATAATAATAATAATAATAATAATAATAATAATAATAATTAGACCTACAATAAACTTTACAATAGGCTCCATTAAATATATTTTTATTCTCCAAACAACAACACCACCAACACTGGTGTTTCCTTTCACATTCCCAAAACTCCATTTTTTTGTGTTACTCTTGTAATCATCATCATTCCCCTAATTGTAATTATTACAATCATAGTAATTATCAGTGTTTGGATGATAATGAGCCATGGAGGCGAGTGTTGCGCCCTGACACGGGTGATGGTTCACTGCATGGTGTTTCAACTCGTCTGGGTAATTACCCAGACTACCACAAGTCCTGTCCACGTAACCTGTTATTAAGGCTTCCCATAAACGTGGCGTCGCTGGACCACAGCTTGTTGGTCCGCTTCGTTACTGGTCCAGAGAGCTTGGGGATCACGCCGTCTCCGGACCGGAGATTGTTGGTCCACGTAGTTACTGGTCCAGAGAGCTTGTATCACGCTGTCACAGGTCCAGAGATTGTTGGTCCACGTAGTTACTGGCTCAGAGAGCTTGTATCACACCGTCACCGGTCCAGAGAGTGTCGCTCCACGTAGTTACTGGTCCAGAGAGCTTGTATCACGCCGTCACAGGTCCAGAGATTGTTGGTCCACGTCACCACCGGTCCAGGTCTTGACCCTCGTCGCTAATAAGTAAACATTACATATTTTATCTTTCAGATGTGTTGCTGATGCTACAGTGTAGATGGAGTACTGCAGCAACAACATTCTCTCCGTAACACCGCAGGAAATCTAAATATGCGAGGATAAAATAATGATAGCAAGAAAACAGCACAGATAAACGACGTCACATGCAGAATACACCTCAAAACATACTACGGTTACCGTGATTTACATGTAGCTCAAATATCTATAGCGTTAAACATGCCATCCTGAGTAATTCCGGATGCAGGAGAATAAAGCGTAAAACCGTCCTGGCCGCAGTTGGCGTGAGAGATACTTACGCGCACGGCCGAGTGGAACACACTCAGGATTTAATAGGGGGGAAAAAACTGGTAGGAAAAAAACTGACGGGAAGGTTTAAGCGCACGCAGGTAGCGTGAAGAGGGAACCCCTCCTCCCCACCGCAACACTGACTGTCTTCTCCCCTCCCCCAGTCGGTTCGGACAGTGTGTTGCGTGTGGGAGGATAACCTCGTATGATGTCCTGTTTGCGGTAAGAGGCTTTTTGTAGATAAAGGGCTCAGAGAACCCACAGGATGACGGTGATGAATTTAAACACTTGTCCAACACTTGGACATCTTTACTGCGGGAACGTTTCGCCCACCAGTGGTTTCTTCAGTCCAAGAGACGCTGTGTTGTGGTCTATTTCTCTGTGACTTATTAGCTTATGGTGAGTTGAGTACTCAACAAATCACATAGAAAGTTAGTTTAACTTTATTATGCCCATCATACCCATTTTGTGAGTGGTAGTACAGAGAAGAGACGCAACAGTGAACGTTTCTGCAGTTTGTCTCTGAGGACAACCAAGACCAGGTACTGGACACTACTAAGCTGTGCGAAATAATGTGCTTAATCATATTTAACCAATGCACTTAAATTAAGACAGATTATTCCCAATGTCAGTATCTTTGACTCGCCCGAGGAGCGTTGAACCTCACGAGTTGTGCTTTCTCAGTAGTGTTGCCTCCCTCAGGAACATTGCCTTCCCCGGGCAACTCCACCTCCATCAGGAACATTGCCTCCCCCACGGAACTCACCTCCCTCAGGAACATTGCCTCCCCCACCGAACTCACCTCCCTCAGGAACATTGCCTTCCCCGGGCAACTCCACCTCCCTCAGGAACATTGCCTCCCCCACGGAACTCACCTCCCTCAGGAAAATTGCCTCCCCCACGGAACTCACCTCCCTCAGGAACATTGCCTTCCCCGGGCAACTCCACCTCCCTCAGGAACATTGCCTCCCCCAGGGAACTCACCTCCCTCAGGAACATTGCCTCCCCCACGGAACTCACCTCCCTCAGGAACATTGCCTCCCCCACGGAACTCACCTCCCTCAGGAACACTGCCTCCCCCACGGAACTCACCTCCCACTAAACATTTAACACAAGAATATAAACACACGTCAGTAATCACAACTTTTCGACTCTAAATAACGAGCTCTTTCTTAGTATATTATTTCCCAAATAAATAGCATCTAATATTTTCGAGTAATAGTTTATAAATCTATAATTCTCATACAACTTTGTTAACTCTAACAATATGTTCCACTATTAAATATTTCTTAGGAATAACAAATGCACACTAAGCAGCTTATGGCAGTTCGTTATAATGATTAAACAGTCAAGAGTATAAGAGACTATGTAAAGAATCAAAGAGGCGTCTGAGTCGTTAAAATATAACATTATTATTATTATTATTATTATTATTTATGGTAAATGCCACACTAGAATACATCACTTTGTATGTATTCTGAGAACAGCAGTGTATATACAGTGAGAACTGTGTATTACACATAAACACACACACACAAACACACACTTACACACACATGCACACACACACACACACACACACACACACACACACACACACACACACACACACACACACACACACACACACACACACACACACACACACACACAGAGGAGCTCGGACTCGACCCCCGCAACCTCAACTAGGTGAGTACACACACACACACACACACAAAGTTGCTGGTTATGGGGGATTTCAACCACAGGGAGATTGACTGGGAAAACCTGGAGCCACATGGGGGTCCCGAAACACGGAGAGCAGGATGTTGTACGTGGTGCTGGAAAACCTCATGCACCAACATGTTAAGGACACTACCAGAGTTAGAGGGGAGGATGAACCAGCAAGATTGGACCTTGTGTTCACCCTGGGCAGCTCAGACATTGACGACATCAATTATGAGAGTCCCCTAGGAGCTAGCGACCACGTGGTTCTGTGCTTTGAATACATAGTAGAGCTGCAAGTGGAGAGAATAACAGGAGTTGATTGGGAAAAGCCTGACTATAAAAGAGGGGACTACATAGGGTTGAAGAACTTCCTGCGGGAGGTCCATTGGGACAGAGAACTGGCAGGAAAACCAGTAAATGAAATGATGGAATATGTAACAACAAAATGCAAGGAGGCAGTGGAAAGGTTTATTCCCAAGGGCAACAGTAACAACGGGAAGACCAGAACGAGCCCCTGGTTTACCCGACGGTGTAAGGAGGCAAAAACAAAGTGCAATAGAGAATGGAAAAAGCACAGAAGGCAGAGAACACACGAAAATAGGGAGATCATTCGCAGAGCCAGGAATGAGTATGCACAGGTAAGGAGGGAGGCCCAGCGACAGTATGAAAATGACATAGCATCGAGAATCAAGACTGACCCGAAACTGTTGTATAGCCACATCAGGAGGAAGACAACAGTCAAAGACCAGGTGATCAGTTTAAGGACAGAAGGTGGAGAACTCACAAGAAATGATCAGGAGGTATGTGAGGAGCTGAACAGGAGATTTAAAGAAGTTTTTACAGTAGAGACAGGAAGGGCTGTGGGAAGACAGCGCAGAAGGGAACATCAAGAGGGAATATACCAACAAGTGTTGGATGACATACGAACAACCGAGGAGGAGGTGAAGAAGCTCCTAAGTGACCTTGACACCTCAAAGGCGATGGGACCGGACAACATCTCCCCATGGGCCCTTAGAGAAGGAACAGAGATGCTGTGCGTGCCTCTAACCACAATCTTCAACACATCCCTTGAAACTGGGTAACTACCTGAGAAATGGAAGACAGCTAATGTAGTCCCCATATTTAAGAAAGGAAACAGAAACGAGGCGCTAAACTACAGGCCTGTGTCTCTGACATGTATTGTGTGCAAAGTCATGGAGAAGATTATCAGGAGGAGAGTGGTCGAACACCTGGAAAGGAACAAGATTATAAATGAAAACCAGCATGGGTTCATGGAAGGCAAATCGTGTATCACAAACCTCCTGGAGTTTTATGACAAGGTAACAGAAGTAAGACACGAGAGAGAGGGGTGGGTAGATTGCGTTTTCCTAGACTGCAGGAAGGCCTTTGACACAGTTCCCCACAAGAGATTAGTGCAGAAGCTGGAGGATCAGGCGCATGTAACAGGGAGGGCACTGTAATGGATCAGGGAATACCTGACAGGGAGGCAGCAACGAGTCATGGTACGTGAAGAGGTATCACAGTGGGCGCCTGTGACGAGCGGGGTCCCACAGGGGTCAGTTCTAGGACCAGTGCTATTTTTGATATATGTGAACGACATGATGGAAGGAATAGACTCTGAAGTGCCCCTGTTCGCAGATGATGTGAAGTTGATGAGAAGAATTAAATCGGATGAGGATGAGGCAGGACTGCAAAGAGACCTGGACAGGCTGGACATGTGGTCCAGTAACTGGCTTCTCGAATTCAATCCAGTCAAATGCAAAGCCATGAAGATTGGGGAGGGGCAAAGAAGAACGCAGACAGAGTATAGGCTAGGTGGACAAAGACTACAGACCTCACTCAGGGAGAAAGACCTTGGGGTGACCATAACACCGAGCACATCACCGGAGGCACACATCAACCAAATAACTACTGCAGCATAAGGGCGCCTGGCAAACCTAAGAATAGCGTTCCGATACCTTAATAAGGAATCGTTCAAGACACTGTACACTGTGTATGTTAGGCCCATACTGGAGTATGCAGCACCAGTCTGGAACCCACACCTGGTCAAGCATGTCAAGAAGTTAGAGAAAGTACAAAGGTTTGCAACAAGGCTAGTCCCAGAGCTCAGGGGAATGTCGTACGAGGAAAGGTTGAGGGAAATCGGACTGACGACACTGGAGGACAGAAGGGTCAGGGGAGACATGATAACGACATACAAGATACTGCGGGGAATAGACAAGGTGGACAGAGATAGGATGTTCCAGAGAGGGGACACAGGGACAAGGGGTCACAACTGGAAGCTGAAGACTCAGACGAGTCACAGGGACGTTAGGAAGTATTTCTTCAGTCATAGAGTTGTCAGGAAGTGGAATAGCCTAGCAAGTGAAGTCGTGGAGGCAGGAACCATACATAGTCTTAAGAAGAGGTATGATACAGCTCAGGAAGCAGAGAGAGAGAGGAAATAGTAGCGATCAGTGAAGAGGCGGGGCCAAGAGCTGAGTCTCGACCCCTGCAACCACAATTAGGTGAGTACACACATACACACACACACACACACACACACACATATATATATATATATATATATATATATATATATATATATATATATATATATATACATATGTATATATATATATATATATATATATATATATATATATATATATATATATATATATACATATATATATATATATATATATATATATATATATATATATATATATATATATATATATATATATATATTATTATGCCCACGAACAAGTGGTATTGATCAATAACAACACTGCGACTAGCCAAGGACTCGAATCCAGTCAAGATGCAAGTATCAACGGGCACGTGATACGAAAAAATGCGATATTATTAAATTAGGCAGCGCTTGTGCCAGCCTTAAAATCACCCTATAAGGTGTGCTGGGTCTAATGAGCCGAATGGTCAGACATTAGCTACCCATCAACCAGCCAGGCAGGCACTAGCCAGCCAGCCATTCAGTGATCTCAGCTAGCCATTCAGATATCCATGAGGTAATCAGACAGTCAGCCAGCTAATCAGCCAGCCAGCCAGTCAGTCAGCCAACCAGTCAGCCAGCACGGTAGCCAGAGCAACAGCTGGCTAGCGGGGGACAACGTCCGCTTCCTTCAACCAGCCTTTATGGGTACACCAATATAGTGTGGCATAACCCCTTCATCCCTCTCACTTACACACACACACACACACACACACACACACACACACACACACACACACACACACACACACACACACACACACACACACACACACACACGTGTAGAGGAGACAGGATCCATACATACCTTCAAGAAAAGATACGATAAAGCTCATGGAGTAGAGAGTAGACCTAGTAGCGACCAGCGAAGAGGCGGGGCCAGGAGCTATAACTCAACCCTTGTAACCACAAATAGGTGAGCACATACACACAAACACGCGCAAATTCACACGCAGGAGCACGCATGAACACGCACGTACACGGAACCTACCTCCCCCTCCCCCGTACCACTAGTCAAAAAAACTGGCTGAGTATCCTGTACGAGACGTGTTGGACCCCAGCCACCCAGGGTGCTCCATAGATAACGTGGCGGGGGTCAGGTAGGAGGGAGGGAGAGAGGAGGAGGTATGATGGAGGTGTGAGGGAGGGAGTGATGAAAGGAAGTATGGGAAGTATGAGAGGAAGGAATGAAAATACGAAAAGGGAGGAAATGAAAGGAAGAGAAGAATGAGGAATTAAGTATAAACTGGGGAGGAGATCTTGGATAACAGGGAGTGAGGAGGAGGAGGAGGAGGAGGAGGGAGAGAAGGTTAAGATAGGATGGGGGGAGGAGAAAATGACGGAGGAGGAAGAGGGGAAATGTGTACATTAGAGGTGATGGGGCAGAAGAGAACGGATGCAGAATGGGAAAGTAAAGAACATGAGACAAGGAGAAGAAAGGAGAGGCATAATATGGTAAAGAAAAAGAGGAGAAAAGATGAATGTAGGGCAGAAGAGAGAGGGATAAAGAGGAGGAGATAAGAGAGAATAGAGAAGAAGGAATGGAAGGAAGGAAGGACGCTGGTTAAATGGTTAATGTGGTAGGTGGTGTAGAGGGTAATTAGAAGTGTGTTGATCACTGTATGCCCTCATTGTGTGGTAATGAGGAGTTGATCAGGTTGCCACAGCAGGAGGGAGAGAAAGAGAAGGAGAAGAAGGAGGAGAAGGAGAAGGAGGAGGAGAGGAAGACGACCGGAACCTTCGTCATGTTTTCTCATTGCTTCTGTTTTTATTTCACAACTCAGGGTTTCATTATTAGACAGTCTGTCTCCTCTTTCGTTTTATTATGTTTCCTTGTTACGTTCTTTCTCAAGTGTTGTCGTAGTCTTCGTCTTCTTTTGGTAATTTTTATACTCTGCATGTTAAACCTTGCATGATCACTCCAGGTTAAACCACGCCTGGTCAATTCATGTTAAACCATGCATTGTAAATCCATGCTAAACCATGCAGAATCAATCCATGTTAAACCATGCATGATAAATAGATGTTAAACTATGCATGATAAATCCATGTTAAACCATGCAGGGTCAAGCCATGACTTTCTCTACAGTTTTGGGATGACTCTATGGTTTCTTTGCATCTCAGACTGGTGTTCTCCATCATGCCCTGTGATGCTTCTGAGTTCTCAGATTCAACGTATTTCGGAAAGAAACTCACTCCCTCATTTTTTTTCTGAATTGTGCTTGTCTCTCTGCTTACCATCTTCTCCATTTTCTTAATTTTGTCTCCAATATGAGCTTCTAGAATATTCTTATATTCATGAAGAATACTAAAGATATGGGAAATGTGGCTTCTGCTGTGGAGTTACATTATTCTTTAAGTAAGTTTCATTCTGGGTAAATATTACATCTGTCTATTCGGTTCGCTCTCCTCCACCGTTCTCATTTGGCGACTACGTTTTGAATTTAGTTAGTTTTCAACTTTCCTTCCCCGTAAGGTCTCGGGGGACCATAGACAAGTGGAAGACATTGGTCAAATGGCCAAAAGTTAAATTCAACAAATCATCATCACGACCATCACACGAACCAGGAAAAATTTCTTCTCTTACTCATCCTCTTCTCTGGCTGCCCACCTCTTCTCTCCTGTAGCTCTCTCCCTTACTTCTCTCTTTTCCTCCTCATGTGTTTTCGCATGCTCAACATACATTGATATGAGTCTGTGTGTTCGTGTGTTGAATGGGCGTGGCGAGGGATGAGCATGGAAGATGGGCGTGGAAGATGGGCGTGGAGGATGGGCGTGTTTGACATACTAATCCCAGCTTCCAGACCCTGGGACGGAGACCAGGTCGACTAATTATATGTTTCCTGTATAGTAATGAAGGCAATGAAGATATGGAGGCGATAAGACCAGACAAGACGGCCAGAGACGTGTCTGATTTACTGATGCAGGGAGGCAGGGAGGCAGGGAGGCAGGGAGGCAGGGAGACCAGGAGGCAAGGGAAGAAGGGAACCAGGGAGACCAGGAGGCAAGGGAAGAAGGGAACCAGGGAGACCAGGAGGTAGCAAGGTTGGGAGGGAGCAAGGAAGGAAGGTCGAGGGGAACAAAAGAGAAGGAAGTGATAAGAAAGAAACAGTGGAAATTGGAAGACGTAGACAAGGAAAAGAATATTTCAACATTCAAAGTTAATAGAGCGGAAAAGTAATGTGAAGGACCTGGGAGTGGAAATATCTAAGGATCTCACTTTCAAGGATAACAACACTGTCACTATCACATCTGCGAGGAAAATGATACGATGGATAATGAGAACGTTCAAATTAAGAGATGCCAAGCCAATGATGAGTCTTCTTAAATCACTTGTTCTCTCTAGGCTGGAATACTGATGTACATTAACATCTCCATTCATGGCAGGTGAATTAGCACATCTAGAGAGTGTACAGAGAACCTTTACTGCACGTATAACTTCCATCAAACACCTCAACTACTGGGAACGCTTGGAAGCACTTGTACTCACTGGAGCGCAGGAGAGAGATATATATCATAACCTACTCTTGGAAAATCCTAGAGGAATTGGTCCCTAATCTGCACACGGAAATCACTCCCTACGAAAGCAAAAGACTGGGCAGGTGATGCACAATACCCCCAATGAAAATTAGGGGCACCATTAGTACACTATGAGAAAACACAATAAATATCCCGGACCCAAGACTGTTCAACAGCCTCCCACCATGCATAAGGGCAATCACCAATAGACCCCTGGCTGCCTTCATGGGAGAGCTGGATAGATACTTAAAATCGGTGCCGGATCAGCCGGGCTGTGGTTCGCATGTTGGTCTACGTGGGGCCAGCAGTAACAACCTAGTTGATCAGGCCCTGATCCACCGGGAGGCCTGATCGTGGACCGTGCCGCGGGGACGTTGACCCCCGGAATAACCTCCAAGTAGGTAGGTAGAAAGAATAAAAGAAAGATAATGTAAGGTAGTGCAGTATGTGTGGATATAACAGAAGTGACGAGTACACAGATATACCGTCAGAGAACAGACGTGTGTGTATACCTTCAGATGCAACGAATATATGGATATTCAATCAGGGAAGAGCCACATTTCATTATACAATCAGAAGTTTTCAGTATATAACTATACCATCAGAGGAGGTTTACGAGAGTATGAATACTATATGTATATCGGCAGTCACTATAGGCAAATGTGTAAACATTTGCAATATTAGTATATTTGATTTAGCTTACGCTTCTTCAGGGTGGCTCCAAACCTGTAAGGGTCATTACTGCGTTTAGGGAATGGAGAGGATCGGTGACGGACTTAAACTAAGAGATGGAAGGTGCCTTAAACAGCAGGTATCACCCTAGAAAGATAATCCACAAACTCTAAAGGTAAGCAAGACTGCTATATCATCTGTAGGCGATACGCAGAAAAAAAAATAAATGGTCAAATCCTTACAAGGTCATTCGTCTGACAACACAATTCCACCTCCACATTAACAACACTTAATCGAGGCTGAGATATTCATGGACAACTTTTCTTCCCCCCCCCCAAAAAAAAAAGCAGATCATAGATTCAGGCAGAAAATGCACAGTGGCTGCCAGCAAGAACTGTGTCAGCATTATATTGTTGCAAATATAAACTAGCAACATCTCCATCCCTCCCTTAAATCTCTGGACACGAAGACGTGTGTCACAGCAGCCTTAAGCGACGGTATAATAAACTCATCTTAAATTACTGAATATAGAACTAAGTGTGACCCGGGACGTGGTAATGGATAGGATTATCTTTTGTGTGAAGAGTTAGGACATTATGTACAGTTTAAACATCTAGTTTTACTGCATCTGCAATTAGTTCGAGGTTATTCCATGAGTTATTTTGCGGGGAATGCTTCTTTGTATAGTTAATAGAGGTTGTAGGGTCGTTTCAGGCGACAGGTCTCCTGGCTGTGTGGGAGACAAGAGACCAGTGCTATGGTGAGACCCGAGCTATGGTGAGACCAGTGCTATGGTGAGACCAGTGCTATGGTGAGACCAGTGCTATGGTGAGACCAGTGCTATGGTGAGACCAGTGCTATGGTGAGACCAGTGCGATGGTGAGACCAGTGCTATTGTGAGACCCGTGCTATGGTGAGACCAGTGCTATGGTGAGACCAGTGCTATGGTGAGACCAGTGCTATGGTGAGACCAGTGCTATGGTGAGACCCGTGCTATGGTGAGAGAGCAGTGAGGCAGTTAAGAGAGATAAGAAGTAAAGCTTCCAATTACAAGCTTTACTGTTCATCCAGTGATTTTTTCCTTCCTTCCAAAATTCGCGAGTGTAATTTTCTCCTCTGCATCATTGTGTTGTTCTAGTGATAAAATTTTATTATTAGGTAGTTACCTAAATACTTATTTATTCAATATTATCCATAACATTAAGGATTTGTAAACTAGAGGCTTGATTTTATAAATTATCTCCTAAGAAATATTCTCCTTAAAACGGTAAACTAAATAATATTTGTTTGATATTATCTAGGTCTAGTTTAACAGCCTGAGGGAAGAAAAACTATAATGAATAACGTGTTTAACCGAGTCTTGTGGCTAAGCAGTCCTAGACGCAGCAACACAACTGAACTCGAGTTAGCTTGTTTCATGAACGAGACGAGTATTTGATGCTTCATAGAAATGAAGGCAATATTTAACATCCTGGCTACGAAGGACTAAGGAGGGCGACAAGGTTTCGTGAGTCCTTCATGATGGTGGACGACCACCACACTGCCGTCATCCCTGATAATGCTGGCTCCATGTAAGAAAAGTTTCTCTTAAGCCTATTAGGCACAGAACACAGTTTGTTGCTGGCAAGAGGGGGAGGAGTGATGACTTTAGCCACGGCTTTTCTCTTCCCCACACACATCAAGGGACGGAGGGAGGGAGGTGTCTAGACTCTAGAGTAATAGAGTGGTGTGGAAGCTGGTATATTAAGCGTGTGTTGGTGGATAATGATGGATCTACCTGGTGTTGTTGGTGTGAACGTCCTGAAGCTGCATGTTGTAGCCGCTCCTGTGCCGGTAATGCAAACCTGTAAACAAAGCGAATGCTTATTAATGTTACATCTACTACTGTTATACCATGAAGTGAAGGTGTATAGTGAGTTAACACACAACGAATAAGAAAGCTGATTTTGCAAGTTCATTTTCTCTATTGTTTGAAAAGTTGCGTTCGTGTAATTAAAAGGATTCAGTCAGATTACGAGACATTGTGAATCCGGTTTCCATTTATAGTGAAATTCATGGAGCCAGATGGCTGTCATCCGAGGTTGTCAGCAGAACAGTCGTAATAAAATTTACCTTTAGGGACCGTCAATAAAGAAAACTGTTTAGTGTTATGATAGATTAATTCTGAACGAAACTCACCAATAATGTACACTCTTGAACTTTTATCTCGTGACTTGTTAATGTACCAAGACGGACCTAAACGTTATCTAAAGTTTCCTTTCGAAAATGTGGCTTGTCTGTGAATTGTTCAGTCACGGTATTGTGACTGTTATTCTCCACTAGAGACCTTGATTTGAAAAAGGACGAAAAACAGAATGTAAGAAAACGGATTTGTAAACACAGTGATGATTATTTTTTTTGTTCGTCTGCGGTGGAAGGAGATCCATGACACAATCTTTATATTGTGCGAGTTACTCGAGTTTGCGGTGGTGATTGTGTGAGCCGTGATGGTGACCGTATTAGAGGAAGGATTTTGTAGTGATGGCTGTCGTTGATGGAGACTGTGGTGAGGTGGTTGGTTGTTATGCTCTGGTAGTTGGTTGTTGCGGAGAATGGTTGCAGTAGTGGAATTATGTTACGATGATAGAGGAAATGGATGCTCTGTTGGAGTGGATGGTGATGGAGCTCTGTAGCGTGGATGTATCTGAGAAAGAGAAAAGGGGATGAGGATGACTTGATGTTCACAAAGTTATTAGCCACTACTTAGCTATCCACTACCGTAATAAAATGGGTGTTTGTATGTATCCAACTAGTTCCTTGTGTGGTCAACAAGGGTCGAATCTTAACTCTTGGCCCCCAACTCTTAATTTTCTAATTCTGTTTCGTGGACACTGTCGCGCTTATCTTTAATGCTGTGTATGAAGTGTTCTTTGGGACAAGACCTGGACCGGTCTTGTCCCGGTCCAGGTCTTTTCCAGATGGTGACCCGGCTCTTTGGTCCTAAAGTAGCGATTGTACCGATTATACAGTTTCTCTCTTACTGTTGTGAATCTTGACCGGATACTCGAATGCCACTGTCCGAGAGGCAGTGGCATCCTCGAAGCACACATCTCATGGCATCCTCAGAGACACATCTCCCAGCATCTTTGAAGACAGATCTCTCGCAGCATCCTCAGAGACACATCTCCCAGCATCTTTGAAGACACATCTCTCCCAGCATCCTCAGAGACACATCTACCAGCATCTTTGAAGACACATCTCTCCCAGCATCCTCAGAGACACATCTCCCAGCATCTTTGAAGACACATCTCTCCCAGCATCCTCAGAGACACATCTCCCAGCATCTTTGAAGACACATCTCTCCCAGCATCCTCAGAGACACATCTCCCAGCATCCTCAAAGACACATCTCCCAGCATCCTCTGAGACACATCTCCCAGCATCTTTGAAGACACACCTCTCCCAGCATCCTCAGAGACACATCTCCCAGCATCCTCAAAGACACATCTCCCAGCATCCTCTGAGACACGTTTCCCAGCATCTTTGAATACACATCTCTCCCAGCATCCTCAGAGACACATCTCCCAGCATCTTTGAAGACACATCTTTCCCAGCATCCTCAGAGACACATCTCCCAGCATCCTCAAAGACACATCTCCCAGCATCCTCTGAGACACATCTCCCAGCATCTTTGAAGACACAGCTCTCCCAGCATCCTCAGAGACACATCTCCCAGCATCCTCAAAGACACATCTCCCAGCATCCTCTGAGACACATCTCCCAGCATCCTCAAAGACACATCTCCCAGCATCCTCTGAGACACATCTCCCAGCATCTTTGAAGACACAGCTCTCCCAGCATCCTCAGAGACACATCTCCCAGCATCCTCAAAGACACATCTCCCAGCATCCTCTGAGACACATCTCCCAGCATCTTTGAAGACACATCTCTCCCAGCATCCTCAGAGACACATTTCCCAGCATCTTTGAAGACACATCTCTCCCAGCATCCTCAGAGACACATCTCCCAGCATCCTCAAAGACACATCTCCCAGCATCCTCTGAGACACATCTCCCAGCATCTTTGAAGACACATCTCTCCCAGCATCCTCAGAGACACATCTCCCAGCATCCTCAAAGACACATCTCCCAGCATCTTTGAAGACACATCTCTCCCAGCATCCTCAGAGACACATCTCCCAGCATCTTTGAAGACACATCTCTCCCAGCATCCTCGAAGACACATGAGAATAAACAAATCATGAGATTATCCCGTGACTCTCATTTCAAACATTTCCTCCTGATGTAATTACCTAATACAACTCTTCTGAGATTTACAAAAAGAAAGAAAAAACTTTGGCTCATACAAGAAAACCAAAAAACCGTTTATTAAACAAAACAAAAAATAATTACGTAACACGCTCGTCTGGGACTTAAAAACAAATATTTTTTCTCATATAACGCATTTAAAAAAATCATGTAACGTAACCATTTTTTTTCAGAAAGACAAAAATACGAGATCATTCCAGGAATCGTAAAGAAAATTTTCTAACTGAAAATGATCTAATTAGGTCATTTAATTGCTATTTAACTGATACTGGAATATTCCCACGAGAAAAATACCTGAAAACGACTGATACGAAAATCAAGGATGGAGGCGATGCTAGTGAGAGTCTCTTGATCCAAGGCACTGCAGCTATCCTCCCCTGATTACTTCACGTTTCCCCTAGACGTTTAGCGCTTCCCAGTAATAATAACTAGATGTGTGTCGAAAGCTGCGCGACCCCGAGGAAGGTATCCCGGTATTGTATAACCCCAGCTCCCTCTTCCTCAGTGCATGTGAAAGGTATAGTGCAGAGTGCAGCATAAATTTGTGATGTAGTTGAATTTTAGGACTGAAGATTTTAAGTGAAAGGGGTGGAGGCAGTCACAAGTTATCACATGGAAATCAATGTCCCAATTTTTTTAATATGCACTGACAAGTTAAGACATACACAGCCCAGCAGTGTTGTTAGGAAAGCCCACCAGTGTTGCCAGACCCAAGAAACGCTCGTTTCGCCCAGTGGGAGCTTCACCAGATAACCTGACAAAACTGTGCGAAAAGTCGTCTAGGTTACCATCCACCTAGCGAATCATCATTTTAATAGAAGGAAACATCGTTTTAACAGCATTCACCGGGCGAAACGTTGTTTTTTTTTGACCTTGTCGAGGGATATTTGATGTACAAAACTCGAAGAGTCTGGTCAAAACAGAAAAAAATTATCGGCTCAGAACGTCCCAAAGAAACACGAAAAAAATAATTAGGTTAACATAAGGGGAGAAAATATGCTTTCCTGTGTTTAGGCAAACATTGTCCGGGAATTCACCGACGGTGATGTTACCTGACGCGTAAACGATATGCAAATTGTGTCGAAAGGAGTTTGCTTACAATGTTAATGACTTTACAAACTCGGTAAGAGGTCAGGTTGAGGGTGTAGCAGACGCTGTGCCTCCCAGCATGGGTGTGTTGGGTGGGGTGTGTTGGGTGGGGTGTGTTGGGTGGGGTGTGTTGGGTGGGGTGTGTTGGGTGGGGTGTGTTGGGTGGGGTGTGTTGGGTGGGGTGTGTTGGGTGGGGTGTGTTGGGGAGGGTGTGTTGGGTAGGGTGTGTTGGGTAGGGTGTGTTGGGTAGGGTGTGTTGGGGAGGGTGTGTTGGGGAGGGTGTGTTGGGTAGGGTGTGCAGGTAATGGTGTGTTGGGGAGGGTGTGTTGGGTAGGGTGTGATGGGTGGGGTGTGTTGGGTGGGGGTGAGTGTGTTGGGTGGTGTGGCATGCAAAGAGTACGTAACCTTTATTCGGCGCATGGACACACCCTCATTTACAGGCTATCTCCCCCAACCAGCGAACCAGGTTGCTAAGAGTTGATGATGGGGCCCCATCGTTCAACTAGTGACCAGGTTCTAGCCAATAAGAAGGTGGGATTGACAATCGCAGAGGTTATGTGGATACCGCTCTCCTGTCTGCCCTTGTCATTCCCACTCTAGAGCTGGTTGAAGCACGGTCTGCTATCTTGTGGCTTCTATTTCTGCCTTGCTTACCGTGGAGTGCACTATATTTATCACTGTACATAGTGTACATATTGCTGTTATAATTGGTGAAGGATAATATAAGTCTAAACTTTTTCTACTGTGTTTATTTGCTCCCATTACACCTGGGATAACAGGCCATTTGAAATCCTAGGTTGTAATATGGGTAGCCTGTCCGAGAGCTGGACTTAGAGAAACGGTTGAGCTTAGGGTGAAGCTTGTAGCAGGAACATTGTGTAGCTTGCTGTTTCGCTTCGCTTTACAAATTTTGCGTGTCAGTTGCTTATGATCAGCCTTGCTATTGTGTGATCGTTCAACAGCTCGCTACTAGCTTGTTCAGTGTGCTCGCTTCGCTACGGTCAATCTTGTGTGCAGTCGGCTTTGCTTGTATGCGTATTCTGCAATCGTACTGTGCATAGCTAAGCGTGTTCTGCAAATTAACGTGTTACGTTGGGGTATTCGTACTGTGCATAGCGAATAACTTATGCCACCTAGACGAGTCAGACGCCTGGTGTCGGCATATACTTTGCATAACCTACCTAAATTGTCCCTACAGCGTTGTTGGCAAATTGCTCGTTCCATTGGCATTCCCTATAAACGCACTCTCACAGCTGCGCAACTGCGTTCACTTATTGCTGACATACTTATTGAAGAAGAGATGGCACATCAAACTCCTCCCTTTACGGGAGCTAGGGAAAAAACTACTATGTTCTCGCAGGAGGAAGATGATACACCTACGGAGCAAAATGGTCAGTATAGTGCAGCTGGGTTGTCTCAGGGTGAATCAGCGTCGTTGGCACTTGAGCTGGCAAAAATCACGCTGGAGCAAACTAGGGAACAGAGAGCATTCGCAAGGGAAGAATTTGATAGGGAAAGAGAGAGGAGGCAGTTTTCGCATTCTGTAAACGATTTCAGTTTACAAAAAGCAGTACAGCTTGTTCCCCGCTTCAATGAGGCCGAACCAGAGCAATTTTTCGAAAGCTTCGAAAATCAGGCTCGAGCCTTGAGGTGGCCGGAACAGCACTGGGCAGCGTTGGTTCATACAGCATTATTGGGTAAGGCACAGGAATTTACGTCGGTATTAACTGACGCTGAATTCTCTGATTATCAAGTAGTGAAGACCACAGTGTTGGGAGCATATACATGTATCCCAGCTAAATATCGTAAGACCTTCAAATTGAACAGGCGGCAGCTTGGTCAATCCCTGGTGGACTTTGTGAGACAGCAAACCAAAGCTTTTACCAGCTGGTATAAAGCGAGTGGTGTCTCTAACTTTGAGGAGCTGGTGCAGCTTATTCTGATTGATAACCTGCTGGAGTCTGTGGGACCAGAGGTTCGTGTCTTTCTGCAGGATCGTGACTTAACCACTGCATTGGAGGCGGCCAGGTTGGCTGATACCTTCGAAACGAACCGCTCCTTGTCCGAGCGGTCCCGTCTCTCTTTTCAACAGTCTGGCGTGAGCAGAGATCGACAACATTGGAGAATGAAGTGCCAGCCGGAGGGAGAGCGTCTACGTCATCCAACCAAGTCACCTGGTGAGCCACGCTTCTCAACATATGGTCCCCCTGCGGAGAGGCAAACTACTTATGGAGCATCTCGACAACAATATCCAGAGAGGCACCAGCCAGAACGACACCACTTGCAACGTCATCAGGGAGTAAAGGGCAAGCCTGTCGTCTGCTTCAGGTGCAATAAAGTAGGTCACATCAGTTCCAACTGCCCCCAAAAACCTCAACCCATCGGGAAAATCTCTAATATCCCTAGTAACATGTCCCCTAGAGAAGTAGAAAAAGGTATGGCCCCTTATTATTGCGAAAGTCTTATTTCCCTTCAGGAAAACTCAGAACCAACTAAAGTAAATACCTTTAGAGATACTGGAGCATATTGCTCACTTGTCAGAGAAGGAATATTACCCCTTTCAGAGAATACTTCTTTGAATTCCTCAGTTTTATTGGAAGCATTTGGAGGAGCTATCTTTTCCGTTCCTTTGCATAAAATTTATGTACAGTGCAAATATTACACTGGGTACTTGACTGTAGGGGTCTCAAAAGGATTTCCCATGAAAAATGCCATGTTATTACTGGGTAATAACATTACTACTGTTACTTCGTGTCCTGAACCTATAATGATTAATGCTTCTCCAGTGTTGGCCATAACTCGGGCAACATCCCAAGGGTTGTCTGGGGAGAATGTTGACCTATCCTTGGACGACTCCGATCTCGGAATAGCCACGTTGTTTTATGAGACACACCGGCCGGAGTCTCGTAAATCAAGTGAACAGACCCCGATCAAGCCTTCCTATTCCCAGGTTGCAGGATTGCCAGATGTCTCTGTTTCCATGCCCGAGGGACTGTCCTTCCGGGAGGAACAACGAAAGGACCCTTCTTTAAAATTCGCTTTTGAGGCAGCCATGGGTAAATCCTCTTTGGGTCATCCAGTCAAGTATGAAGTTAAAAATGATTATTTGGTTTGCACTGAGACTGGTAAGGAGATAGAGGGCCGGCAATTATACGACAGGTTAGTGGTTCCAACCAAGTATAGACCTCAGATATTAAATATAGCTCATAATACGTCATCAGGAGGTCACTTAGGAATTACAAAAACCTTGTATAGAATCACAAAAGAATTTTATTGGCCAAAATTAAAGAAAGATGTGAAGAATCATATTAGGTGTTGCCGAGAATGTCAGCAAGTTGGAAAACCTGGACATTCCATTAAACCTGCACCTCTCCAACCCATACCTGCTGATGGAGAACCTTTTGCAGATTTAATTATAGATTGTGTAGGTCCACTACCTAAGTCAAAGTCTGGAAATCAGTATTTATTTACAATTATGGATAAAGTAACCAGATATCCTGAAGCGATCCCAATGCGTAGTATCAATACTAAAGCTATTCTCAAAGCTTTAACAAAATTCATTTCTTGTTTTGGCATTCCTAAAACTATACAAAGTGATCAAGGTACTAACTTCACTGCCAAAGCATTTAGGGAAGTATTAACTAGGTTAGGGATAATTCACAACTTATCCACTGCCTATCACCCTCAGTCCCAAGGCGCCTTGGAAAGATTCCACCAAACATTAAAAACAATGATGAGAAGTTTTTGCATGCACTTTCCGACAGATTGGGATGAATCTCTACCTTTGTTGCTGTTCTCAGTACGAGAGACGGTGCAAGAGTCTACAGGGTATAGTCCGTTTGAGCTGATCTTTGGGCACAATGTACGAGGTCCTCTTCGGGTGCTCAAAGAAGGATGGATGGGAGAAGACGTAAGCTCAGCACTCTACAACCCGTCTTCAAGGTTGCAGGTGGCACGTGAGTTAGCCACGGCTAACCTAAAGATAGCTCAAAGTAAGATGAAACAGAGGTATGACAAAAGTGCACAATTCCGCTCCTTCCATCCAGGAGACAAGGTGTTGGTGCAGGAACCTATACCTGGCCACACCTTGAAAGCTAGATTTACGGGACCTATGCAGATAGTAAGTAGATTATCTGATTTAAATTATGTGGTAGCTCCCATTGATAAGACCTCAAAAACAAAAACTTACCACATTAATCAAATCAAGGCCTTTCATACACCAGATAAAGTCCCAGTAATGACTCTGTCCTCTACCTCTGAGGACGACTCTGACTCTTTGCACTCTATCTCTGAAATTAATACTAAACTTTCAAATTCTGTCCTCCTCAAGGATCCTAGCCCGTTAATGGATGGATTATCTGAAATACAAGCAACCAATTTAACTGAGCTTCTACAGTCATATCCTAATATTTTTTCGGATGTGCCGAAAAAATGTACGTTAGGTTACCATGATGTAGATGTGGGAAAATCTAAACCAATTAAACTCTCCCCCTACAGAGCTAATCCTGAAAAGCAAAGGCTACTTCAGCAGGAAGTAGACTTCTTGTTAGAACATGGTTTAGTGGAGGAGTCATCTAGTCCATGGGCTTCACCGTGCATCCTAGTAAAAAAGGCTGATGGAGGGTTTCGTATGTGCACAGACTACCGTAAAGTGAACGAGGTCACAATCACAGATGCTTACCCTCTTCCTCGTCTGGATGACGTAATTGACTTTGTGGGTAAGGCTACTTTTGTGTCCAAATTAGATCTCCTTAAAGGTTACTATCAGGTACCTTTGACAGATAAGGCGAAGGAAATCTCTGCCTTCGTGATTCCAGGAGGTCATTATCAGTATACAGTTACCCCCTTCGGAATGAAAAATTCCCCCTCTTCATTCCAGAAACTCGTCCATCAGGCTATTAAAGGACTTGAAGGCACGGCAGCATACCTAGATGATATTGTTGTGGTGTCTGATACTTGGGATCAACACCTACTTAGACTTAAAGCTCTGTTTGAGACCTTTAAGAATTCCCAATTAACAGTTAATTTATCTAAATCTTCCTTTGGCCAGGCCACTATCACTTTTCTAGGCCATGAAGTAGGTAGTGGTAATGTTGCACCTAAACTTGCTAAAGTTCTTTCGATTAAAGATTATCCAGTTCCTCATGATAGGAAATCTCTTCAACGTTTCCTAGGCATGATAGGATTTTACAGAAGATTCTGTAAGAATTTCTCAGATATTGTAGCCCCTCTTACCTCTCTTACCAGTCA
>NC_091311.1:45560434-45565434 GCF_038502225.1 Cherax quadricarinatus
CTGCTGCTGCTGCCTTGGCTGCTGCTCACTGCTTATGCTGCTGCTGCTGCTGCTGCTGCTGCTGCTGCTGCTTGCTGCTGCTGCCAGCTGCTGCTGCTATTATGCTGCTGCTGCTGCTGCTGCTTAACGCTGTTGGCAGCGGCTGCTGCTGCTGCTGCTGCTGGCAACGCGCTGCTGCTGCTGTTGCTGCTGCTGCTTAACATGGCACCTGCTGCTGCTGCTGCTGCTGGCTGCTGCTGTAACTAGCTGCGGCGGCGGCGGCGGTGCGCAGCTTGCTGCTGCTGCGTGCAACAACAGCAGCGGCAGCGGCTGGCGGCGGCAGCGCTGTTGCTGTTGCTGCTGCTGCTGCTGCTTGGCAGCAGCGGCGGCGGCAGCAGCTTGGCAGCAGCTGTTGCTGCCAACGCGCGCCGCTGGTGGTGTGGCTGCTGCTGCTGCTGCGACTGCTGCTGCTGCTGCTGCTGCAGCGGCAGCTTATTTTGCTTAGCAACAACCTGCAGCAGCAGCAGTGCGCATTGCTGCTGCTGCTGTAACAGCAACTGCTGCTGCAACAGCAGCAGCGGCAGCGGCGGCTGTTGCTGCTGCTGCTGCTGCCCAGCGGCGCGCTGCTGCTGCTGTGCTGCTGCCGCGATGCTGCGCAACGGCAGCAGCGTTGCTGCTGCTGCTGCTGCCAGCGGCATTGCGCGCCTTGCTGCTGCTGCTGCGGCGGCAGCATTGCTGCTGCTGCTGCTGCTGCTGCTGCTGCTGCTGGCAGCAGCAACAACGCTGCTGCTGCTGCCGGCTGCTGTGCCTTGCTGCTGCTGCTGCCAACATCTGCTTAACCCGCTGCTGCTGCTGGCGCTTGCTGGTGCTGCTGCTGCTGCGGCTGCCAACACTTGCTGCTGCGGCAGCAGGCAGCGGCGCTGTTGCTGCTGCTGCTGTTTTGCCTTGTCACTGTTGCTGTTGCTGCTGCTGCTTGGCAACATGCTGCTGCCAGCAACGGCAGCAGCGCAATTGCTGCTGCTGCTGCTGCTGTTTGGCCGCTTGTCATGTTGCTGCTGCCAGCAGCAGCAGCAGCGGCGGCGTCATGTTGGCGCGGCGCTTGTTTGGCGCGATTTAACGGCAGCCTGCTGCTTAACTGCTGCTGCTGCGCTGTTAGCAACGCCACTGCTGCTGGTGCTGCTGCTGCTGCTGCTGCTGCTGCTGCTGCTGCTGCCGCTGCTGCCGCTGCTGCTGCTGCTGCTGCTGCTGCTGCTGCTTGCTGCTGCTGCTGCTGCTGCTGCTTAGCGCGGCAGCAGCAACGTTGCTGCTGCTGCCTGCTGCTGCTGCTGCCAACACTGCTGCTTAACATGGCTGCTGCTTGCTGCTGCTTGGCTGCTGCTATTGCTGCTGCTGCTGCAACATGCTGCTGCTGTAACAGCTTGGCAGCAGCTGTTGCTGCTGCTGCTGCTGCTGCTGCTGCTGCTGCTGCAGCAACATTGGCTGCTGCTGCTGCTGCCCGGCAACGCTGTTGCTGCTGCTGCCCGGCTGCTGCTGCTGCTGCCAGCAGCAGCGGCGGCTGTTGCTGCTGCTGCCAGCAACAGTGCTGGTTGCTGCTGCTGCTGGTGCTGCTGCTGCTGCTGGCAGCGGCTTGCTGCTGCAACACTGCTGCTGCTGCTGCTGCTGCTGCTGCTTGCTGCTGCTGCGTGCTGCTGCTGCCTTGCTGTTGGCTGCTGTAGGCTGCGCTGTTGCTGCTGCTGCTGTAACGCTGCTGCTGCTGTTGCTGCTGCTGCTGCTGCTGGCTGCTGCTGCTGCTGCTGCTGCTGCTGCTGGCCCTGCTGCTGCTGCGCTGCTTAGCAGCAGCGGCCGCCTGTTGCTGCTGCTGCTGCTGGCTGCTGCAGCAGCAGCGCCGCATTGCTGCTGCTGCTGCTGCTGCTGCTGCTGCTGCTGCCCAGCCAGCAGCAGCGGCAGCAGCATTGCTGCTGCCAGCTGCTTGCTGGTATGCTGCCTGCTGCAGCAGCAGCAGCAGTTTGCTGCTACTGCTGGCTGCTGCCTTGTATTTGCTGCTGCTGCTGCTAGTGCTGCTGTTGCTGCTGCTGCTGCTGCTGCTTAACAGCAGCAGCTGTGCTGCTGCTGCTGCTGCTGCGCAGCAGCAGCAGCAGTTGCTGCTGGTGCTGCTGCTGCTGCTGCCAACAGCAGCTGCTGCTGTTGCCTTGTTGCTGCTGCTGCTGCTTGCTGCTGCTGCTGCTGGCTGCTGCTGCTTAGCTGCTGCTGCTGCTGCTGCCCAGCCACTTGCTGCTGGTTGTGCTGCTGCTTGCTGCTGCTGCTGGCTGCTGCTGCTGCTGCTGCTGTGCTGCTGTAGCAACACTGCTGCTGCTGCTGCTGCTGCTGTTGGCAGCAACTGCTGCTGCTTGCTGCTGCTGATGCTGCTGGCAGCTGCTGCTGCTGCCTTGCTGCTGGTACTGCTGCCTTGCTGCTGCTGCTGCTGGCTGCCTGCTGCTGCTGCGCGCGGCAGCGGCAGCAATTTGCTGCTTAGCTGCTGCTGCTGCCGACTGCTGCTGCTGCCCAGCAGCAGCAGCGGCAGCAGCAACGGCTGTTGCTGGCGCGGCTGCTGCTGCTGCTGCTGCTGCTGCTGGCGGCAGCGGCGGCGGCGGCAGCGTTGCTGAGTGCTGCTGCTGCTGCTGCTGTTTCTGCTGCCCAGCGGCGGCAGCGCACGGCAGCGGCGCTGGCGTGTTGGCAACATGCTGCTGCTTAACGCGCTGCTATGACAACGCTGCTGCTGCTGCTGCTGCTGCTGCTTGCTTGTGATTTGCTGCTGCTGCTAACGTATGCTGCTGCCAGCGGCAGCGGCGGCAGCGCGCTGTTGCTGCGGCTGCTGCTGCTGCTGGTGCTGCTGCTGCTGCTGCTGCTGCTTGCTGCTGCTGCTGCTGCTGCTGCGCCAGCGGCAGCTGTTGCTGCTGCTGGTTGCTGGCTGCTGCTGTAGCAGCAGCGGCGGCAGCTGGTTGCTGCTGCTGCTGCTGCTGCTGGCTGTTGCTGCTGCTGCTAGTGCTGCCGCTGCTGCAGCGGCAGCATGTTGCTGCTTAACCTTGCTGGCGCTGTTAGCAACAACGCTGCTGCTGCTGCTGCTGCTGCTGGCAGCGGCGCTTGTTGCTGCTGCTGCTGCTGGCACCGCTGCTGCGCTGCTGCTTAGCAGCGGCGGCGGCGCTTATTTGCTGCCAACATTGCTGCTTAGCAGCTGTTGCTTGCTTGCTGCTGCTGCCGCTCTGCTGCGCTGCTGCTGCTGGCAGCAGCGGCGCGGTTGCTGCTGTTGCGCCAGCTGCTGCTGCGCCGGGGCTACTACTACTGCTACTGCTACTACTATTACTACTACAACTACTACTGCTGCTGCTAATACTACTACTACTGTTGCTGCTGCTAATACTACTACTACTACTACTACTTCTAATTCTACTACTACTACTACTACTACTACTAATACTACTACTACTACTACTTCTAATTCTACTACTACTACTACTACTAATACTACTACTACTCCTGCTGCTACTGTTACTACTATTACCAAAGATAATAACCAGAAAAAAAAGAGATGACAAAAAATAAGTAAAAAAAAAAAAGATAAAATATAACAGAGTAATGTGGTAGATAATGTACCACGACGGAACTCTCTGCTAAGATAATGGATAACTCAATATTCACGTGTGTTATGGTCTCCGGTACTTCAGTACGGCGGGGCATGCTTGGGCAGCCGGGCTAACACATCGCTCTGTAATTAAGGCTTCCGATAATTGGAGCCCAAATAATAACGCCTGCCGTGCTCTCCTGCAGTATAATACGAGCACAATGGTCTGATAGACGCCAAATTGCTCTTAATTATAGGGATTAGCTAAATTAACACGATAAAAGAAGGGATCGTCAACTCGGTGCCAGAGGCGACGCTTCTGCAAGATCTTGCTTGGCCTCAGCGGCTGTGTGAGGCTACTGTGTAACACCACCATGTGTAAGAGGGCCATATATATATATATATATATATATATATATATATATATATATATAATATATATATATATATATATATATATATATATATATATATATATATACACACGAGTTCATATATAGGAACTAATTGAAGTAACGCTAAATACTTTACATAGCCAAGAAACTTGGACAGATCTGAAGGTGTTTACTCTCCTTCTCCTCCTCCTCTTCCTCTTCTTCTTCCTCTTCTTCATCTTCTTTTTCTTCTTCTCCTTCTCTTACTAACTCCCGTAACAATATATAAACACATCTGTTACTAAAATTCGCAACTAATATACTAATATACTAATATACTAATATACTAATATACTAATATACTAATATACTAATATACTAATATACTCATTCATCTTGACGAACTCGTTACGTTTTAATTTGATGTTTTCCCTCTCAATTCTTTTCTTGTCGAAACAAACATCAAAGGGGATGTTCGTTTAATCCCCCGGCGCCATCTTTAGTGCCATGAATGCTTCAGTAGTGAGGAGGTCATGATTGCATTTTTCCACAGTGTCTATTACAGGGCAAGATATTACTCAAGGTATTCAGAGAAGATGAGAGACTGTCACAACTAATTTAATGGTCAGGAAAGAGTTCAAAGACTGTATATATATATTTTTTTAACTGGGGTTGGGTTCCTCTCATTATTCCTTGATGCTATGCATTGCTGTTTTGTCCGAGGTAACACACTGGGGTTGGGTTCCTCTCATTATTCCTTGTTGCTATGCATTGCTGTTTTGTCCAGGTAACACACTGGGGTTGGGTTCCTCTCATTATTCCTTGTTGCTATGCATTGCTGTTTTGTCCAGGTAACACACTGGGGTTGGGTTCCTCTCATTATTCCTTGTTGCTATGCATTGCTGTTTTGTCTGAGGTAACACACTGGGGTTGGGTTCCTCTCATTATTCCTTAATGTTATGCATTGCTGTTTTGTCTGAGGTAACACACTGGGGTTGGGTTCCTCTCATTATTCCTTGTTGCTATGCACTGCTGTTTTGTCCAGGTAA